>NW_017274977.1:803896-927763 GCF_001594065.2 Cyphomyrmex costatus | reverse complement strand
AAAAAAAAAAAAAAAAAAATTAAAATTTATAAACAAAAACTCTAAATTTCTTGCAGTAAAAATTCACTTTAAGATAATGAAAATACAACCACCTTTGTGAAAATATTTCACAGTGTAGATAATTAGTCAAACAATTTTTTTGCAAATGTAAAAGATAAATCCACATTAAAATGCACTAAAAAAAATTTCCTAAATTTTAATAAATATTTGTTTAAAAAATACAATAAAATATTCACTTACAATAAATATTTATTTAACAAAAAAGGATACTTAAATTAAATTAAATTGTATCTAGTAAATAAATTTATGTTTACATTTAGTAAATGTTTAGTTAATACTATTAAAATATGTATTTATTAAAATTTAGTAAAATTTTTTTCAGTATGGTGTTAATGTTAACACCAACACGGTGAGAGTTGTATCTATAGATATTGCACAATGTTAAATCCACACCTATATTTTTTGGAATATATACATTAAACAATTAGCTAAGTAATCTTTTTACAGATGATACATATTATATGTGAAATAATACCAACAACGATGTCTGTGTGTTGTATTCCTCTATTTTACAACGTCATTAGTTAAGAAATTATTTAGCTAATTTTTTATTTATTTCAGTGCAAATACATTCCGCAAATATTATTCAGAAGATACAGTCACAGTCTTTCTCGACGGCTAATAATAAGTTCATTCAAGACGTCTCGAGACGTAATTAAAAAATTAGTTTTATACGTGAAGCGAGCAATGAGACGAACAAAGCATCAATCTTTAAGAAGACGATGGGAGCTAAGATAAGATAAATGAACCCTATTTTGTCACGGATGGCCTTACGGCGTGTCACATGGCTTTTCCACTCGCGCAACCTTAATCCCCCTTATTCATCGTTCCAATGTCGTACCTAAAGGCGTGTAAACCTGCGCCGCGATGCAATAAGTGTCGCGTTACCGGACGATGGAACGAATTATCGGGCGGTCGGTTTCGAAATGCGCGTCGGCGACGATCAATTCGTAAGAGCCGATTGAATTTCACTTAAAGGCTCGGAGAGAAACGGAGAACGCGGAAAATGCAGCGTGACGCGAATCCACACGCGGTGGATGAATCGTGTGTACCATGAAATTACACGATTGCCGCGAGTTGATTATAAATTTAATCACGGTGATTTATCCGGCAGGATAAGTTAAATCGCTGTATGTCCTGAAATTACAGGCAAACGAGAAGCGCACACTACAATTACACATTTCAACATTTATTACTTCTATGTAAATTAATATACTGTTACGGTGTTAGAAATTAATAAGAAACCTTCATCGACGATTGCTTAAGAATGCTGTTTCATTATACTATCTGTTATTGCTTGCAAACTTTTCCACATCGCTAAACGAATGCGGTTACGTCCGCGGCTAATTCAAAGTTAATCCATGATAATTGTCAGTGCAGTGTTGCGCAATGATGTATGTACATATAATTATTAAAGTCACCCCATACGAATATTACGTCGGCAATATTTTACGTTCCCATTGATGTCATTCTCGCGAGAAGAGGATTGTCAGTCATCAACGAGATAATCGAGGGATCGTTCTATATTTCTGGTTTCGGCAGGAGTTACTACAAAACAAATGCATTCATCCAGCGTCCGTGAAATTGTGATTATATACGTAATACTCTTGATCGATCGGCAGAATTTTAAACAATGTCGCCGACGTGGTAGACCCCGCGTGTGAGCTTCATCGATTAAACCGGAAGCGCGTCACTGGCTATCGATTTCAAAACTCCGATATCGTACGACTTCGGCTCATCCGGCGCTCCTCTGCCTCTCTCGCCAGTTGCGTCCATCTCTGTCCACATTACGTTTCCATGCCTGGCATTTCTCTCCTTTTCCGCACGGTGCAGGGCTGTCTCTCTTGCGGGCAGGAGAATGAACGGCCGCCATTTCGCGGCAATGTTGGTGGTGTCAGAGTTAAAATGAGAGCGAGACGCTGGGCGGCGGCGCTCCAAAGAGGGATGGAGAGCTGACGGATGAAGGAGAGGGGCGGAGAGAGTGCGAGGAAAAGAGAAAGAGGGAAAGAGACACCGAACAGGAGGAACGGGGGATTTAAACGCCAAATTCAGGACCGAACCACCACCCCCGTTTCCCCCCCCTCTCTCTCTCTCCTGTCCCTCTTGAGCTCTCTCTACCCTCTCTGCAACCCTCTCGCTACCCTCTCGTCGAGTTTTACGTCACTCGATATATGCACGCGAGTTTATGCCGGCGAGCCGGTAATTCCGGCACGGGGCAAGAGTTTCACGTGAGCCACCCTCCCGGACCAAGGGGACGAATCGGAGGGGAAAACGAGAGATGGGAAGCAGAAAGCGATAAAGAGACAGAGAGGGAGGGATGTCGGAGGCGTGAGATCCGCCTTAGGAATTTCTGAAACGTCACTCGCGCGCGTAACTCCGCGGCCGTTTCGAAGGAAATTTAAGTTTCATGGGATCGAGGTGGTGGTACCTGACTGCGAGCGCGAGCTGGTACACGTAAACGGTCGTTCGTATGCACACCGAACGAGCAGACGGATGGTGCACGAGAGCGTGTTCCGGCGGTACATATACACACATGAGTGGATACGTCCCTAGACGAGAGAGTCTGGTCTACACGTCAGGATCCATGAAGAGACGAAGTTCGCACGCCGTCGAGATACGACACGGTTATTAAAAATGAGTAGCCGCACAGTCGGGCCGCGCAAAAATTGTGTGCGCATTCTATTTAAATAACGTTACTCAGCCTCATGTTGAGACAAAACGCATTCTCGGGCCGGGCAGTTTTGTTTCCACTGGGAAAGGTAGAATCGAGCAAATAGCCCGTCTGCGAAAATAAGGATTGGTGCGAGAATGCGAGCGGCAAAAGTAGGTACCTTCTCGTTTGCATTTTGCGACGCACGAGTCCCTTGCTGCTTACGCGACCGAGGAAATTACGATCTTCTAAACGACCGCGACGCTGAAATTGCGTCTTCGAGTAAGTTATCATGGTTACTGTAATTTTTGGCGGAATTATTTCTCCTTCGCGCGTCGCTTCGATAAACAACGCGATCGCCTAATTCGAGAGATGTGTGAATCAAAGTTTTTTTGACGTCGCATTAAATCGTTGAAACATTACTTTTAATCAACAACGTTATTGTTGATTTGAAAAAAAATTTCTTTGTGAGACAGAACATTTATTACATGAAAAAAACGAAGTGTTTGCTGAAGTGTTTAAAAATTAAGCTATATACGGATCTGAAAATTTTGTTAGGTTGTTAAAAATTATGCACACCGAAAGAAAAGATTGGCTGAACATAGCATTTTTAATTGGTTGCAGCAATCAATTTTTGGTTGCGTCAGCCTGTTGAAATCCTATATTAATATTGCGGACACAACTAAGAATTTGCTGCTGCAATCAAAAATTGGGTGCTGCTACTATGGCATATTTTACCATCTAACTTGCTGCAGCAGTCAATCTTTTATTTTAGTCAGGAATCTCAAGTATGATAAACATTGTATAAGGGTTTAATATTCTAGCAACGAGTTTGCGCATCCTACGTAATTATTTTAATAGTCCAAACAATATTATCTTTAAATCTGTATTTAGTGTTTAGATACTATAACAAAACCGTTCCTTTCACGTAGAGAAGCAAGATGAAGATAAATGATACGACAGAATGTGACAACGGAAATATCTAAGAACTCTAATAACGCAACTCCGGGACTCTAATAGTAGAAAATTATCTCGACAAATCACTCGACGTTTAGCAAAATAAAGCAATCCGTGTGAAATTGACATAGAATTGAGACACGAAGTGTCAGGCGTCCAAAGAGTAATGACAGTCATTCTCACATCGATGACAAAAACAGCCATGCGATATCGGAAAAATTAAAACGTATAACACAACGTAACGTAAATCCTTTCACCCGTCGTATCTCATTACAGTCGCACGTTGAGGGACGTGCGGCTGGAATTAAAATACAATAAACAAAACTGCCGTCGTTCGACAGCGGTAGCGAATTAGTTGCCAGGTTGGAGGTATACATCGGCAGAAAGAACACGCGCTCGACGGCCGTGTAAACAAATGTTATGCAAAATTGTTTGTCAGCCGGAGTAACGCCGTGTTGGCAAAAGAGGACAAGAGGTGAACACAGAGGGAGGGGGCTCTGAAAACGGCAATATGCATGGGCAATTCTCAACCAGCGGTCCACGCCGGTATCCGTCCGTTGAATGATTACACTCGCGTCTCGTAATACATCGGTGAGAGAGAGAAAGAGAGAGACAGAGAGAGAGAGAGAGAGAGAGAGAGAGAGAGAAAAGGGTGCGCACTCCGTTAATAAAACTTTCAATTGCGTTTTTCTCGCGAAACGCGATAATTTTCATACGGACTGGTGGCCCCGTCACCTTCGCTCGCGGCCAACTCGTTGGTAATTACACGCGCTTACCCGCTCGCGACGCGAAAATACAAAAGGAGAGAAAAAAGACACGGAGGGAAGTGAGAACGTGAGAGAGGAGAAAAATGTCGCGTCGCGCTGAAAGATCTGTCGCAAAAGCAAGCTTATAGCGTAACTTTTAATTACATTTATCTGCCGGAGATGACGCGTTCCCGCCGCCCTTTTTATCTCGTGGTTACTCTCACCATCCGAGCCTGAGAGCACGTCAACACTCAATTACAGTGATACGCGCGCACTCTCCTCTTTTCCTTCCATCGCGGATCTTTTACACATTTGTAAACTCGACGGTGAAAACCGCTACTTTACATCGAAATATCCCAGGGAAATCATATCGCGCGTCAACTCGAGGTTCTACAGAACATTCTCGAAGTACGTGAAATCTTAATTTCCGGAATCTCCAACTTCAGAGATATCAACGTATTTCAGTCCGCGCGAATGTAAATCACGAGAAGATTACATTTCTAGATAGCTAAACGGTTTAGTGGAACATGGTACACGAGACACTCCTGAGTAAAAATTAGTAGATCAAAGTAAATAAGCGCGTTTATTCTTCCTCCTTCCTCTCTCTTTGCATTTTTATATATACATATTCGGATTCCTCGGGGCACTTAATCAAGTAGTATTCTCGAGTGACTAATTGGCAGTCTCACTCACACACGCGTACGCGTGATGAAGTAGCGCGGATGAAAGAGAGAACGGGAATGACAGCGAAGGGAAGGGGGAGAGAGACCCCCTCTTGCGCGTAGAACACGTCTGTTCGCGGTCTCGTTATTACGTTTCGCGGTTGTCCGTGCTGCTACGGCTACTGACAAAACACGGATGTTCGACATAATGTGCTCGCGAGCACGCGCGGCCACGCGCGAGTACGCGCCGCGGAAATTGGTCTGTCAATGTCGCCGCCCTTTTGAACGTTGACAAAACGTCGAGCGGGCTGCCAGGGTTAAACGACGCTTCGATTGCGCGATTTGAATTTTCTATTGGCCACCTTCGGCGACTTGGAAAGCTTTTGTCATCGGGGACCAATTCGCCTGCCAATTAATCTGATCCCAATGATACGCGCGCTCCGGGAGCGCTGTTACGTGTTATCCCAACTCGCGTGTATTTTCACGTAAACATCCCAAATTCAGAGATCAAAGCGTTGAAAATTTATCGGAAGTTCCTCCAATGGCGCGTACTGTTAAATTCATAATGTCTAATTATATCCAATTTAAATTACTTTCAATCATTCCTGTATATAGATGCTCCTATCAATAATATTGTTAACCCTGCATTTATGACACCCTCAACATTATATGCCAATTTTCATTGTTCTCTAGCTTTGATGATTCACAATTAATGCAAATTGATAATATTCTATACATCCTTTAAAGATAAATGCAAAAAATTCTTTTTAATTGCGAAACAATTTCCGCTAAATATAATAATGTATATGTATAGAAACAGCATTTATACATTTAAACGTATAAGTATAAGGCGACAGTTTCCTGGATAACGCATATGAGAGTAGTAGGATTAATTTAACTAAAACAAAGTTAAACAAAAGTCAAGAAATGTATTAACTTTACACAAATTTATATTATTTACTAAGCGTACGTTAATTTGCGTGTGAACGCTGTTTACCTTGAAACTAAGTAATTCGACTACACAAATAAATTGACTTGACATAATTTTTTTTAATGAAAAGATTAAAATTATATTGCATTTTAAAACACTTGGAAATTAAAAATAACAAAATGCCATTTAACTTAAACAGTTGGTTCAAATCTAGATCTTTTAATATTTGACAGCGCACATAATTGTTCGATAAACGATAATTATCAATTATATCATCAATTTTCATGTGTTCTTCGGTCTCGATATCTTATTGTTCACCTTAGCCTTTTCACTTAATGTAGAAAATTAGTTCATATGACATACGTAATGTATAATTGCAAAATGTGAAAAGCCGCGCGTGTCAGATGTTTTTAACAAACATTTCGCTTTTTTAAATTAAACGAAATACGAATAACATTCGTACATACGAAAAAAACTTCAGAATGAATGGTAACGAAACGATCTCGGGGGAAATTAATAAATAGAGCGGCCACAGCGCCTGCACGTCTGACGTTGTCGGGCCGTTGAAATTTTGATTAAGCGACTTATGGCGTGCTCGCTCGTTATGGAACATCGAAGGCACGGCGCTTAATCCTAAGAAGCGTCATAAGCGGATTCAGCTCGTGCCAGAATGGAAAGAGAAAACGAAATTTCCGACTGCATCGACCTAACTCTTCGAACGACCGGACGATGCCGAGCGTCGGTCGGTCGGGGATGAAGCGAAATACGTCTCGAGAGGGTAAACGTTAGGAGTTATACGTCAGAGAAAGAGAAACGTGAGTTTTAAATATATCTCTAAATAAATATAATTTCGCAAGACGAGTTTCTCTATTCACTTCCACTTGCGCAGCAAAATAGATTCTCGCACGAAGATACGCCGTATATATATTTCTTGATCGATCGCGTCTCTAAGGAAGGAAGCGTAAAAGTGATCGTGGATGAGTACGTCTGTACAACTTATCTCCGTTGTGCCGTCTCACAAGAGAATATTCACAGTCTAATAATACAGTGCGCCAATAGAGTTATAGCAGAGATAAAGAAATAGAAACGACGTAATACTTGAAAGTTAAAATTACTACTTACGTATCGTTATTCACACGCAACTCTATTACTTGCCCGATCAGTGGACCGATTCAATATAGTACGATTTCTAAGGCGGTCTGACCGTGATGGAAAAATCGGATTTTTCTCTAAAGACGCGGCATGTAAAGTGCAATAATAAAAATTAGGTGAGTTAGGAGCGACGACGACGGATATTAATCGCGCATATAGTATAGCGGCGATTAAAATTCCATTCGCGAGAAAATCGTGCGAAGCGCGGAAATTATGTATGCGGTTATCGTGAAAGGGTCTCCCGCATGTATCATTAAGACCTTTTCACTCGCTCTAATTTTCTGCCATTCTACCGGGATCGCCGCACCGCACTGGTGCAGATGCAAAACCGGAGATGGAGATGAGTCTCTGACCGGAATAAATACTTCGGGAATGGACTTTCTACCATCTTTGCACGTGCCTTTTTCGCCGGGATTTTGTGGGTCAGTATTACTTTGACCGCGATGCTACGTGTGCGCATATGTGTGTGTGTCATGAAAGCGAGATTATTGGCAAAGGCTTCATTCGACAAAATATGCAGTTCGTAATCCTTTCAGCTTTAGATTTTCAGCCACTAAAAATATGTGCGTTAAGAAGAAACATTAAAGACAGAGAAAAGGCAAAATTATTAATGCATTAATAATTTAAAATCTTTTCACTGGCTTATTTGCATTAAATATATATATATATATATATTGCAATAGAAGTGCATACAGATTTATCTAAAGATTAATTATTTAAGTTTAATTAATCGCGACATTAAAGAGAATGAGAGTGTTGCCAAAGATTTCATTAAAATGTAGAAATAAGCAATTTGTAATAATTCTTTAATTATCCTTAGATTGTTATCTAAAAAAATATCTGAGCATATCAAGAGTATAAACATTAAAGGCAAAGAAAAAGCACATAAAATTGCCTTAATAATTTAATTTTCATCGACTTATATTTGTGTTAAATACACGTATTACAGACTGCATACAGATTTCTCTAATAAGCTTAATTGTTCAACTACAAATAATTCGCAACATTCACGGAATTATTGTCAAAGATTTTATTCGATAAAATGTGCAACTTGTAATTATTCTTTCATCTTTAGATTTTCATCTAAAAAAAAAATCTGTGTACATCAAGAATAAACATTAAACACAAAAGAAGCACAGAAAATTGCATTAATGATCTTTCGTCGACTTATTTGCATTAAATACACATATTTCAACAGAGTGAATACAGATTTCTCTAAGAAGATTAGTTGTTTAAATGCGGTATAATCGCAACGAGAACGGAATAATCGCAGAGACACTGATGGCAATCATGCGGCTGCGGTTTTTAATAGAAAAAAGATTAGTTGTTTAAATGTAGTATAATTGCAATATTAACGAAAACGGGATAATCGCGAGACGCTGGCCACCGTGCGACTGCGGTTTTCCAATAGAAATCAGCTAAATTCGACGCATCGGAGATTATAACGCGATCCGCTTGCAGGGAGACTCATGTAAATTTCAGGAAGATTTCCGAGAGAGAATATTTTGTGCAATGGTGCCGACGCGAGAAAATCCGGTCGTCGCCGGATAATTCGCTGATGGCTAATGGCTGTCCAACCGGAGCGGTGCACGTGCAACGTGAATTTAATTCGGTGTACCTGCATATATTGCCATGACGGACGATAACACGTCCATATCGGCCGTTATTCTGAAGAGCGAGGTAGTCTCGTACGAAACAGAAATAAATTAATAAACAGACTATTTCCCGTCGCGGAAATGATGGATTCGAATGCGTGTCGAACGTGATGCCAAGCAAAACGTATTAATTATATTCCGATAATTCATTTTGCGTCGAACAACGTAATCCCTAATATTATATATAGCGACGGAGAAAACTAGTAGATCACAATGTATGAAAACAATAATGTCGATTCGAACTTATAGAAATAATCTGCACCAAAAAAAAATCTGGTATTATTTATGATTATACTTATATAGTAAAATAATTATGATTGGAGTTTCATTTTTACAGTTATATGTATTATTATATAAAAAAAAACTATAGCTCTCTTCGAACACAACTATAATTTTATAGCCGTCTTCAAAAACAACTATATATTCTCTTAATATATACAACAAAATTATGAATATAATTATTAGCGTTAATTAATTAAGATAAAGTTTGTCATTAAAGCGAATTATAACATTAAAAGTTTTGCAACATTAACTTTTCTGCACTGAAGAGGATCCAAACCAGAGTTCAAAATATGTGTGTGTGTACGCGTTCTTTTTATAACTCTCATATAAATGGAAATTATTTTACGCTTCAATAACTGCGTTATTGAAGCGTAAAATAAAAGGCTCTAAAAGACATTTTAATTTTCTTTTTTTATTTATTATCTCGCTTGACATTCTTAATTGTATTAACATTAATAACAACTACAAAAATAGAGCTCCTGTAATCATAATTATTGTATCATGTAATTATTACGCCAAGACGCTATCGTGTCTCCAGATCACAAATACCCAACACTGTCTCTCAGTGTATTCCTAAAAAAATACTCTTCCGAATAATCAAATCTCTTAAAAGTAATATGCATTTTTTGTCATAATATATCCACTCTTTGCGGCTTAATTAAAACACAGGGTAATATCCAATGCAGAACCGTCAGCAATTATCTCACATGTCCTAAAATATGACGGATAGAGGTAATTTTTTGAGGGAAAAATACGTAATAAATGACCAACTTAATATATATGCAATCTGTTTATACCTCATCCAATGCAACATTCGCAACGGGACGTGCGCAATATTTGTCATCAAACACGATACAAGTGAAGTAAACAGATAAATGAAAATGAGGAACAATTGCACGATCAAATGCATACTCGATATTAAATGATATTTAGTCGCCGATACCGATTGAAGTGCCATAGATTTCGTTATCATTCTCGGAGCGATGCGTGTACAAAAAGTTCCGGGAAGTCTCGCACCAACGGCGGAAATATATTTCTCTATAATTCGCACTATCATTTTCCCTCTCTCACGACTGTGCCTCTTTTAAATATTCCCAGTGCGGAACTCGAACAGTACACACCATTTTGACAAATCCTCGACTGTACATAACCTGGCATTTTGCAAAATTTTTCCCGGTCGCGAAGCGCTCCGCGCCGCTGAAAATACTCGTGACAGTTTCGCGCGAGTTTTCTTTTTATTATGAAAAGATGGAAAGCGAGTCCCACTGGAAAAATAAAGAGCAGTCCCACGCTCCCGCGTGAAAAAGGCGTACCGCGTGAGAATACCGATCGTTATCTCGCGCAGAAAATTCAGGAGTCACGCGAATTAGCATGAATTCAATTAAAGCCCTGCTCGTCCAGAGAGAAAATTCGATAAAAATGCAGGCGACGTCTTCACCGTCGTTAGCCGAATTAGATCGCATCCGGCTCCCTAGAAAAGTTGATAGATAATCTTTTTCGAAAGCGCGATCTTTTTCGCGCGACCCACCTCAAAAAAATGTATCGAGAGCTGTAATATGTCGTTCAGGCTGTGAACGTGGTCTTGTCAAACTTCTCACTCGGAGTAGAAAGTGACGGACTCGGTTGTTGATTACGTGATGGACTCGTGCTAGCCTTGAAACCGAAATAATTGGAACTTGGGAGTCCGTGAAAGCAGTGCGAGATATGAATATATAATGAATGTAATTGTGTTTTTTTTTTTATATGAAATATTAGATCGACAGTATCTCGAACAGTGGGTTTGGATACTTTCTAAAATAATTTTAATTACAATAAAAAAAAAAGATACTTTAAGCGTTACGAATGTATTAGAGGTGTATACACTCTGCGAAAAATGAATTGGAAATTTATACTTTCCATAAAAACAATGTTAATTATATATATGAAACAGTTTAATATTTATTTTTAACAATATTTACAATTTTATGATTTAAGGAAATCCCCTTATTTTAATTTAATTATTTTTTAAAAATATGTCTACTTCTTACAATTTTTGATCCGGATTCTATATCGCTACCAAACTTTATATATTATTTTCAAATAAAACCTAATAATCTGTAACTTTTTCGTATTTTTTGCATCCTTAATCAAGTAATTTCATCTTAAAAACATCCTCCGAAATGACACGTTTGAAACGATATATAAAAACCAAATATACAATACTCATTATTTTGTTATAACACGTTCTTGATACAATATATTTATGTATACGGATAAATTTAGAAAATCTGTCAAGTATTCACGCGGGTGTAAAAAAGAAGCAACATGGAAAGTTAGATATGATTTGGATCGCATCCAAAAGTAATCGGAACTGTCGTCAGTTCTGCCGTGCGCGAAAGTATCGTATGTAGGAAGTTTTGAGCGACCGTTTTGTCATGCTCGAGTTCATATCAGAGAGACGTTACGATGAACGAGAAACGCGGATGGCGTTTTGCTGCATAGTGTCATAAATACGCGTTTGTGAGAAAATACACGGTGTATATAACTGTCCAAGTATATTATCGCTAAATTTCCAGAGTCATGAATTTCCATAATCACTATAATCTATAGTAATTCAATGCAAACTCACAGTGCAAAAATAAACATGGTCAAGATATTAAAAAACTAAAATGTTACAGCGTTCTCTGAGATAACAATTAAGGTAAGACTTGTTTTGATGCCTCAGGCGACTGTCTGTCTAGCCTGTATCGTAATTCGATCTTGAACTTGAGGCGACTGTATCCACATACATTGGACTGGAGTCACGTTTCATCACAGATTATACGTATCGATGTGTGTAAACAATGAAATAATTAATTATTTCAAAGTATGTTTTCTTACATTTATATGTGTATATATATATATATATATATGCGTGTGTATATGTATATATATTATTTATACTATAATATTAAAAATAAAATGTTAATTTTAACACTGCACATCTCAGAGAATCTACTATACGTCATTAATTTAAAATTAATGATTTTATTTTTAACATTGTGTATAATTAGGCTGTTTAATAAGTAAGTGACTTTATTTTACCTTCTTTTTTTTTTAACCTAAAGTTCGACTTATTTTTCATAATCTCCATTTAAGATGTCACTGACTTATTAAACTGCCCATGTATATATTTATATTATAAAAAAATGTAGAATGTCACAACACGATGATTCGAACGGTTAGAAGAGACGAGAAGAAGAGTAATTTTCCTAGCGGTATTAAGAACGGTACAATAAAGCACGCTGTGATGTGCGCGATGAATTGATTATGAATGTATGTTATACCTAACGAGAGTGCTTGATTAACGCACAAAGGAAAAAAATAAAGTTTCACGCTTGTGCTGGCGCTCAATTCATTATTGTCTTTCTGCAACGAGAGAACACTCGCGCGACACGAGCCAAATTGTACGGTACGTTAAGCGAACGGGGAAGGGGGACCTCGACAACGCGGAGTGTCTTTTGTGAAACGTCGGAGAAAGTCGGTAAAATGTTTTCCTCGCGCGCGAATCGCGAAGACGGTGGAAACGGCGAAGCGGCGGAGCACAACGGAGGTTAAAATTTGATGCAACCTCGCCTAGGGTTACACGTGAGAAGCCGTACCGCTTGAAACAAAAGCAACGTGACGTAAGCAATTGCGAGCGCGTGCCGTTTCGACCTCGCCTTCTCCGCTGAGATACATTGTACCGTGATAATGAAAGCGAATTGTAACAAGCGTGCAACAGTTGTACAAAGATAGTCGAAACGCGCAAGAGTAACGAGACTGTCCTTAAAGCATTGTGTCGTTGGAAACTCGGTTATTTTTTTTATTTTTTTAATTTTTTTTTCTAAATAAAGAACCGTAGTAATTGTATGGAAAAATGAGTCTTGGTGAAATGTAGTTTATAATGTGACGAACAAAAGATGTCAGACTCAAGAATGGCTGGTTTTCGAGTTATGATGTACCGAAGATGTAAAACTTGTGCTTTGAAATAAAATAGAAAATAGATTTTGAGCTGTAACATATCTTTTGTTCATCATGTTATAATTATGATGCAAAGAATTTTCATTTTTCCGTAGCTTAAGCTACATTATATATGAAAATTCTCATTTCATCGAGAATCAACTTTTCATATAATTAGGGCGGAGTTCTTTTGTGCAACTTTTCCATTATTGCTTAAATAAAATAATCAGAGAGAACGAGAGATCAAAATTTGATTTCTGTAAAATACGTGGGTACGTTTCGCGAGATTGACGTTACAAATTCAATATATTTTCTAAAGAATGCTTGATAAAAAATTCTGCAATGCATAAACTAGTATTTAGATGTAAATGTCTACGTTTGCATATTTTCGAGCTAACATTTTTTCAGTTTATCAGGTAACATATTTTAACACAGTTTGCATATCTTTCTCCAAGATATACCTATCTCACTGTTTTTTTACTTGAAATAAAATTTGTTTGAACTAATACTCATGACCTGTATTGAATGCAATTACATTGAAAAAAAATTACTAATACATATTTCTTTGAATAGTACTAAGTAAACATTTGCAGTAAATAAATATTTGCTAAAAGACGATCGTTAAATTGATTGCTTTTGTATCAAGTAAATGCATATTTACATTTTTAGTAAATAAGGTTCCATCTTTCGGTAAAGTTACCTGTTAGGTAAATCTAGCAATCTGCGCGCGTGATTGGGTAATAATCTTGCTACTTATCGAACAGGTAAACTTTATTACCAAAAGATAGAACACAATCGGCCCTTACTTAGAACTATTCAAAGAAATATTTATTGAAATTTAACATTCTCTTCAGTGCAATAATAACACTGTACTAAAGTTAGCTAGAACACGTACATTTTAACTAAAGAAGCGGAGTGCTCTCTCAAATAAAAATACGTATATCCCGTTTCGAGAAGTGTTGCTCTAAAAGAGTAATGAAGAGCTTTCCTTCGTTTTTCTCTTCGCAACGTAAGCTTCAAATTTCATCGCGCGAAGCGTACGTGATAATGGGTTAAGTAGCAGGGTGTAAACCGAGACTTTCGTAATGCAAGATCCCGCGCGCGCGTTGCATCGTGGCATTCACAGCGTTCGTGTCCTTTTGCGGAGGCGACCAGGTCGCCCCCGACAACTGGTAAACTGGCAAGTTCCAAGTGTCGCCGGGAGACACCGTGGCTCGTTGCATTCGCCGTCCTTCTCCAGCTGCCCACGCCTGGCATTTCGAAACGGAAGAGACAAAGAGCTCGAAGTCGAGGAACAATGAGACCTGATATCGCTCGGTTCAACTACGTACCTCTCTTCGCCCTCACGTTTTCGCGCCGACGACAACGCTGACGACGACAACGATGCTGCCGCTACGTCGACATCACCCGCGTTTATTGTGCTCACGTCGAGACGGCTTACCTAATGGCGTACAATTATCGTCCCTGAAAAACTCACCCTGCCAGACGGACCGGTCTCCTTTTTCCGTCGGTTTATGGAATCAACGTTTTAGCGCACCGCGACCGCCCGGGATGTAATTAATCCTCGGCACGTTAGCCGCTGAAGATGAGAATAGACGTTTATGCGTAAATTCGCGTACTTTCTTATAATGCCGTGACGGATGGAATCTCACGTTTATCCGCGCGACGTAAAAACGCGACGCAATGCAGACCGTTCCTATGTTTCTTGTTTCAGATTCGTATATTTTCTTACGTTTCACCACAGACGTACAATAATATTTTCACAACATGGCGAAAATTACCGAAATTCTAATTACTTTTTTAAAGTCTTTGAAGCAGAATGTCACTCTGAAAGGCGAAAATTGAGCCGGTCTTGAAAAAGAGTACACAGTAAGATTTTATTCTTTAGAATAAAAATTCATTCTAAGGGCCGCGGTTGTTCCGTCTTCGAATAAACTATGTGATAATTTATCTGCTGGATAAACAAAAGAGTACAAAAGTAACAGTATAAGAGAGTTAAGAGAACAAAATAAATGAAACAACCCTGGCTAAAAGTTTTAGAGAGTATATAAAATTGTTTAAACTGTTCGTAAATCAATGTTTTTTCACTGCTTTCCAATCCAACTGGATCACTGGGGTTTGATTGTTTTCCAAAGAATTTTTGAGCTCAAAAAATCTGAAAAAATTTGCTCCAATTTTTCAACATTCAAGAATGTGATTTTATACAATGACATGGCACAAAACGTTTCCATTTTATTGTACGTGTCCGAATTTAAGCCAGAATAGATCAAAATTGAAAATTCGCTTGAGTCTTTAAAGTTCAGTTCGACCACGGAAGATTAATTCCTCCGAAGCGTGTATACTCATTATGCGCAATCGAGACTATATCTGTGCACGGAAATGTCTATAGGCACCGTGACTGACTGACACTTTGGAAGGAAACCGAACTCTGTCGGTCGCGGACAAACGACTGCACTCGCGATTTGTGCTTTCGTTACGAATGGAAATTTTTGTTTAATTTTACCAGGAGTGGACGCACCTGAAAAAATAGTGGCCGATAACGCGGTGCCACATCAGAGCAGCCGCAGCAGTAATTGTCAACTGCGCGACCGTCCGTGGCCGCGGAATTGTTGTCCGTCTCCTCCGTTTTGCCCGCATTCCGTTTTTCCCATTTTCCGACTAATTTTCGCACCGCCGCCCTCCCGATTACATCACGCTCGTAGGAAGTCACCACCGAGCGCGCCACCGTATTATGATGCATTCGCGGAACGGCCATTTACGATGGAACGTCTTCCGCGTCATGTTTTAATGATCTGGCGCGAAAGAATAGAGCTCTTTTCTATGCAGAAAGTCTAATTGTTGCATTCAGAGTACATCGGCTCTCTCGCGCTTCTCTTTTTCTCACTTTTAAATCACTCTTACACGCTTGTTCCCAACTCTCGTGGTTTTTCTGATACGGTGTTGCCAAGATTTAAACGCCCGAAGGCTCGAAAGCGTAAGAATAATCTTCGCAGGCTATCATTAAATCTATAAGGATCTGAAGATCATCGGATTGTCGAATTCACTGCTCGCTTAGCACCTCGTGAATTGAGAGAACCCTCACGCTGGATGCTCCGCTTCCCTCGATAATCGCGTAAATAATTGTAATCGGTCTAATGGAAAGCCAGGGGGGCGGCTTGTGAACCACCTAAAAAGTTCCCTCGGAAAGTAATCAGCTTAATCAGACACAGACAATTACGCGTAATTATACCGGGCGCCATGCAATTTCTCCTTTCGATCTACTCACAACGCTCTTTTACGAGGTAACGCGCTTAATGCTCACGAGAGTTAAAGCGGGTGATAAAACCGAAGTTGACGGCGCAGGAACGAGACTCATTGTCAGACTAGAATAAGAGACTGCCTCGCGGCGCTTGTGCGTCGGACGTTATCTTAATATTTCGCGCGAAAGGCAATGAAACTTAAACGGTCGTAGACTCGACTGCGTTACGCGTCCTTTACGACAGATAGCAACGAGAACTTCGTTCCTTCATAAGCACGCCACTTATACATGCTACCTTTCCCCGATAAAATATACGCGAACGGACATTAAATTCTGCAAGTTTAGCATAATTACTATTTACTCGCATTCAAACTTTGCTCGGCTGACAGCTGATTGACGCGTTTTATGTTAATCTTAGTCAAATACACGATCAAAATGTAGGAACCTAAGTTTTTAATAGAATTTATAATGGTAAATTAAAGCACTTACATGGTAAATCCAAATGTGTAGAAAATTACTTCCTTATATGTGTGTTATTTACTTTTTGTATAAAAATCAGATTAAACACTACACGTTTAAATGTGTATACATCCATATTTATATGCAGTGTTATTATACGGAAAACTAATAATACACACATAAAGTCACTTTTTAGACACTAAGATTTCCTCGTGAATTGAGAGAACCCTCACGCTGGATGCTCCGCTTCCCTCGATAATCGCGTAAATAATTGTAATCGGTCTAATGGAAAGCCAGGGGGGCGGCTTGTGAACCACCTAAAAAGTTCCCTCGGAAAGTAATCAGCTTAATCAGACACAGACAATTACGCGTAATTATACCGGGCGCCATGCAATTTCTCCTTTCGATCTACTCACAACGCTCTTTTACGAGGTAACGCGCTTAATGCTCACGAGAGTTAAAGCGGGTGATAAAACCGAAGTTGACGGCGCAGGAACGAGACTCATTGTCAGACTAGAATAAGAGACTGCCTCGCGGCGCTTGTGCGTCGGACGTTATCTTAATATTTCGCGCGAAAGGCAATGAAACTTAAACGGTCGTAGACTCGACTGCGTTACGCGTCCTTTACGACAGATAGCAACGAGAACTTCGTTCCTTCATAAGCACGCCACTTATACATGCTACCTTTCCCCGATAAAATATACGCGAACGGACATTAAATTCTGCAAGTTTAGCATAATTACTATTTACTCGCATTCAAACTTTGCTCGGCTGACAGCTGATTGACGCGTTTTATGTTAATCTTAGTCAAATACACGATCAAAATGTAGGAACCTAAGTTTTTAATAGAATTTATAATGGTAAATTAAAGCACTTACATGGTAAATCCAAATGTGTAGAAAATTACTTCCTTATATGTGTGTTATTTACTTTTTGTATAAAAATCAGATTAAACACTACACGTTTAAATGTGTATACATCCATATTTATATGCAGTGTTATTATACGGAAAACTAATAATACACATATAAAGTCACTTTTTAGACACTAAGATTTGCAGTGTAAACATGAGTATAAAACGTGTCTCTTTTTTTGACGATGTAGAAGATGAGAAAAATCCAAATTGATAATAACAATAAGTTAATGATACACTTTCAGATAATACAAATTATAATATCAATTCTTTTTGTTAAAATAAGTATATCTAGCTGACAATACAAGACGAATTATATATAAGTATGTTTTAAAATTTCTGAACGTAAACGTATTCGTGGATAGAAAGAAAAATAAATGTTATGAAAATTAGGTCGCAAATGTCAAAATAATAAACGCAAACACAGTATTTTAATAACAATATTATTATTATTAAATACAGTATTAAACAATAATTTTATTTAAAAGTTCCAGATATTTGTTTGTTCACGAGAGATGCTCAAAGTGTTTTCCATCATTTTCCATACATGCCTAAACCAAAGTGTATTGAAAGAAAAAATCGGCTGCTGCAATAATTTAGATAATAAAATACGGCATACCATTTTTAATTGGCTGCAGCAGCCAATTAAAAATGTTATGCCCTACATTCAACTAATCTTGTTTTTCAGTGTGGCGGTATTATTTCAATAACAAATTGCGATGTAAAGTTGATCAAAATATTTCTTCTTTCCTTTTATCTAAGAACGCACTCACAAAATTTTAAAACATACTTATGATTCATCCTGTACGTGCATGGAGGCAGAAAACCGCAAAAACGGTGTGTTCGTCGCTCACACCACTTTCCCCCAAACACGTCAATTAATCGCGATCATTTTCGAGACTTCGAAGCGTATCAGCCAGTCCCCGACACTCTCGCTCATCTGAGGATCGGTTGGCCGTGAGCGTGTAACGCGAGGCCGCTATACTTCTTCCCACCACGGCGAAAGGCGACCGCGGTAGCGGCAAGCAAAAGCAAAAGTCAACGTACGTACACTCGGTTCCGCTCCGTGGCGAGGATACCACCGACAGTGTGCCATCGAAAGGAGTCAGTTTCCGCGTGGTCTCCGGCGCGTCGGTCACGCCAGGTGTTCGTTTCTCTACCTGTCCGTTCTACGTGTCTCTACTCACGACGAGCAGGCACGTAACACGGAGAGATGCGCTCGACGCTCTGCAATATTCATCGCGCCCAAGTCGCGCTACTCTCACTGGGTGAGTACGAGACGGATGCCGAACTCGCGGTACGATCCTCGACGGATTAGTTGTAGGAAGTTTACGCACGGGCCAATCGCTGAATTTACGCCTCGGTGGGCGCACCAAACTCCCGAAGACGGCGAGGATGCAAGACGAAAGTCTAGTCAGACCCGCGAACTTGGTCGACGTCTTGAGAAGAAAAGATATGATGTAGCTACAATGGTGTGATTAGTAGAATGATTCGATACTGAAGGCGGAAATGTAAATATAGCAACCCTGTTCGAAACTCGGCGTGACATGCTTGGATGTTAAAAAATCATTAATCGATGCTAAGAATAATTAGCACAATATAAATATTAAGCAAATAAAGTAAAAAGTTTAAAAGCGTTACTGAAGGCGCTACAATTATCTGATTAACTTCACAAGTTAACTAGATAACGAGAAAACCAGGCCTGAGACAAGTAAAATTCCTATGTGAGTCTCAGATGTGGATTTTGAAACGTAAATTATAAATTCATAACATGGCAGATACAATTCGCAACCACTTGTAGGATATACTTATCAAAAACAAAGTTAAAGTAAACGTCAATTTTCCATACTCAAATCCGAAATCGAAACGCGTTTGCGCGTTTACTTTAACTTCGTCTAATAAATATATCCCAATTGGTTGCAAAATGCATTTATCGCATTATGAATTTATAATTTACGCATTAACATCCGTAGAATGTCATACAGGCATTTTACTTGTATTAGATTTATTTTTGGAGCCATTAAAATATTACAATTTTATTTTATTTCAATAAGAATATAACGTTGTTGATTTCTATCAATGTAGATTAATTTTAATCTTGGTTTTACTGTTTAAAATTTTTCTAATTTCAAGGTTTAAAAAAGGATAAAGAGTAAAGATTTTAAATCGAGATTAACATTAAACTATAGATATTAGTAAAAACGAGCATGTGTGATTAAAAATATAACTCATAAATATAATAATTATCGAAGTTACTATTTATGAGATATACTTTTATAATCATTTATAAATATTCTTATAATAATTATCAGAAAGCATAGAGAAATTATTTTAAACGTCGAAATTCAAGGATGTTATAATCAGTCAATCTTTGATACTGCAACCCCCGACATGCTCGAGTAGATCGTCGAGATGTATCCTCAATGCGAAATGCATGATCGCTCGGTGTAAAGTGCATATTCAACGTAAACACGCGCTCCCTGACACGTGCCAAGGTCCCCAGGGAATCTGTCGAGAATCGAGGGCATCTGGTTAGCACCAGCCATCGTCTATAGATATACACCCGTTTCTACAGAGAGCTCGGAGTGCCGTAAACCCGGCTGAAATCGCATCTCCGGCTGACGTCAGGCGTCGTCCCGGTCGTCGACGACGCCGACACCGACGCCGACGCCAACGTTGACGACGGCGACGGCAACGGTGGTGTCGGAACACCACGGGGAAATCAAGCGTTCTCCGCTTTTATTTGCATAAAATGATAGGACTGACCACGTCACGTTCGAACACCGTCGGCCTCGCTGATTTTCCCTGCGAATTTCATTATTCCCCGGCACATCTGCCGCCGCCCCCTCCCCCCCTTCAGCACGAGACCGCAGGGCGGCACTTCGATTCCGCATTCGGAAACAACAGGCGACAGTCATTAAGCTGGATATGCAAATGGGATTGAGAGCACGCGCCAAGAAATTCCCGAGGCAAATCTTTTCTCTTGTCGCATGTCGCGAGATTGAGTCGTATAGCGCGCGAAAAGCTGAATGCCTTGAATGGGAAACAGAGAATATGCAATCGCGAGTGAACGAAAAGGATTGAGGGATGGTGAATCTAGTGAAAACGAATGTATTTATATCTTTGTTCCATGTGCACGTTAAATTTGAAAGTCGCGCGAAATATAGAGTAAATTTGCGGAGAAAAGATAGACAAAGGGGGGTTACCAAAAATTCAATTGTTCTCGAAGGCTTTTGCGAGTAATTTCTCGTATTCGAAGGTATGATTTTCCGTGTCAAGGCAGGTGGCTCCGTGGCCGCGTTTTTTTTTTTTGCTCACCGCTTACGCAATCGCGCCAATTTCACGTGAACCTCGCCCATTCCCTTTCTATCTTTTTTTTTTTCGCGCCGAGCGCGGCGTCTCGCGAAATCCATGACGGTTGAATAGCGGCCGCACCGCACCGCGAAATGGGATTATGTCGAATTCGCGGTAAAGCTCGACAGTGCAAACTAATTCGTCGCTCGAATATTTTTAATTCGCGGGCGAGAGTGCGCGTAAAAAAAAAAAATCGCTTTTCCCAGAGACTGTAACCAGCGAGTGTAACCGTACGTGCGCCTGTATAAACACCATCGGACCGATGGCTCGGAATCCCAGTTGCCAGCTATTATCCGGCTGCTATCCCAACCCAGCGGGCACTTAATCCCGACAAATATAGACGGAATTCCGCAGCATTGTTGCGCATACGACGAGCAGATTTGAATATTACCGTTGCGCACGCATCACGCTAATCGCACTCTGTCGTTCGGCTATACTGCGATTAATTATCGGCTGAGCGCATAATCCAGCTCGCGCACGAGTGAAACTTGGGACGAAATCAATTTTCGTCGAATCCAAATCCTAAAAGCGTTATCCGGCGATCGTCAGTGCGTCGTATTCCCAGTTTGATGATCGGATTCATCGTGTAAATCCTATACGAAGTATAATATTATTAACGCTACGCAAAAGTCGAAGAGTGGAAGGTAAATCTTAATGGATAAATTATATAGTCATTGTGCTTATCTTGTAATAAGATCAGTAAATTATATTATAGATCGTTTAAAAGCAATAAAACGTATATGAAAAATAAATATGCGGTAACGACAATTTTGCTGATCTGTCTAAAAAGAACCCAGCACATTTCTTATAAAAGAAACCGGCTTCTGTCAAATTGGCTAAATCTTTGATATGACAGCCTTTATGATGCTGATCAAAAGTGAATGTCACGATTTTAGAAAAGGTCAATTTACGGGAACGGAACTTTTACAGAAATCATGTTTTTACTACATAAGATCACTAATTTTTTTTTCATACTATTTTAAATTCTTCCTGCAAGCTTTCAATCTTCTCTTTCGAACCTTCTTAACAATGCAAAATTTAAGAGAGCCTAGTTTAAACTTAATGGTTTTTATGATTTCTACTATTATATATTTATATAGTCAGATTATTAATTAGTAACTATTAAAAGTTAAGCTTTTTTGAGGTCATACCCATTGAGACTTTTGATTTAAGCACCATAAAAGCAATCACACGTCAAAAATTTACTTAAATTGGCAGAATCCGATACTTTTTCAGAAGACATTGCAGGGTTTTTTTTTTAATACAGATCTAAAAATAATTTTGTTGAGATATTAAAATAATTTTATAAGACGCTCAAATTGACTAAAACAATTTTTGCAGCATTATTCATTTTGCTTAAGATTATCTTACGGAATCGTTTCGAGAGAGATAATCCAATAAAATTATATATATTTCCAACGTTTAGTTATTAAATTTTTAAACGCTTCAGTAAAATCATTCTTTTCGAACGTACTTTTCGAATATATCTTAAAGTAACTACAAATTAAGTGAAGGAGGTACGAAGCCGTTAATTCTGACAGTTAATTCTGGAAGCTCGCCAAAGTCGTGGATATAAATCCGCAAATGGACGAAAATCAAGGAATTGAAATATTTATACGGAAGTCTAGACGGGAGATTACGCAAACAGTAGATTAGCGGATCATTCAACGATCCCGTCCTTGGGTCTTCGAGATGTGGATTTAGGTGCCGCTTCACGATTTAAAATCCTGTAATATGGGTTAATGCGAATAGCAAAATCTCTTTGAATCATGCCGCGTTGCACGCTACCTTTCAAGTAGCGACGTATGTATCCTTTTGTAGGAATCAAACGTCGACGGAGTGGCGGTGGATCACCGATGAATTTTTCAACGTGCTTAAACCAGAAATCCCCTGCTCGTCGAGCACAGAGTCGCTCGTAATGTGGTAGCAGCGTGGTTATCGATGCACTCGGGCGTATCCATTAAAATCGATCGATACCGATGGTATTGTAAATACGATACGTGAGCCAAAGATACTTACGACCCCTCGTACGGCAAATGCTGACGAAGGTCTTCAAGAAACTACGTACGTCCTTCCTACTCTTTGCGCGTTTCTTTCCGATTTTGCTACAGAAAAGACCAGCCCTCATACATGTATACGAACATACACGTATCCTGGACACAAACGTCTCTTCCGATCGTGAAACCTCTACGACGGTGTTTCATCGTGTTACGTGCTAGCTTCGGTCGTTTTTCTTCTTACAACGGAATCGGTTTCCGCCGACGAGGCGATCATAAAATTTAACGACGTTAATTCGGGGTCTGCCGGAATCCGCACCGTCGCGAAACAACCGAGTACGTAGAAAGGGGAATGAAATCGAATCCGCTAATTCGTTGACAAAGATTAATTTTAGAATATAATTAGATATCCTAAATAAAATATTTCCAAATGTAATTTTAGTAAAAGAAAAAGAATATTCTCTAGTCAAGAGATCTTTTTAATTATGGGGAACGTTATGACCTCATTGCAAAAAACAAGTTTAAATAAGCAAAAAATGAAATCCTAAGCAATCCTCCTAAAAAAAAAAGAATCCAGTTTTTATTTTTTATTAATTTATGGCTAGACTTAATCTTAGTAGTGATAATGTAAAAATAGTATTTTCTAGCTATGGTTCTCTCTTCATCAACTAAATTAATAATTTTGTAATTTTTAAAATGATTGCTCCAAAACTATCAATTTAGTAATTAATAACTAGAAAAATACAATTTATATACTATACTATCATGTTAAGTGAGGTTAAATCTAAACCACAAATTAATTAAAAAATAAAACATCTATTCTAATCAATCGTTTGACGTCACGGCCCGAAACTGTCAAATAAGATCATAGAAGTTTTCTTTAAATAAGACGTTATTAATAGATTAGAAGTCAAGAACGAGTTGTATAAGCAAGTCAATATATATACAATATAATGTCATAAGTCAATAAGTCAACTAATCAATGACTGTGTGGAGATTCCATTTCTTACAATTTAAAACTTAGATTATAATTGACCAATTACATAGAGTATTATTTGTCTTAAGAACTACTACCCTTCTGATTAACTGAAACATTGTGTCGCAACGATTTAATAGATGTGATTTATTCTGGATGTGTGTAAGATTTCTAAGATTATGACTTATAATTCTGACTTAAGATTACATAGTATGATATAAGTGGTGATTTATATTGTAGAAAACTCGATGTATATCCATAGGCAATTATTCGTCTCTCCTTAGAGCCAGTGAAGCAAGTTCTAAAGATACCTGTATCCTGTTTTATTACAAAAATCACATTTGAGTCAAATATCGGGTATCATAAACCAAATATATATGACTCACATGTATGATTCTTGTAGTAGAACAGGACACCTTTTCAACTTGCATCAGTAGATCTAAAGAGGAACGGTGTCATTGTCCACAGATGTAGAGGTTTTCGCACTCCCAGTTATACCCGGAACAAACCGAAGAGTTTCAGACAAATCACACGAAAGTTTATTTGCTGCAATGAGACTGCGGCTTGAATCCCGCGCGACAAGTAGTAATTTGTATTCGCAACAAATTTCTCACGTCGGCGACGAAATATCGTATACGCATCCCGTGACTTTTCGCCGCGGTCGAGACACGTTTATACTTGTGCTCACGAAATCACGCTGGAATGCGTTAACGGCAAATGAAAGAAAAAGAACGGTGAGAAAAAAAAATGGAAAAGGGTGCCACAACGAAAGGTGGGTCCCCTCCCGCTCGACGCAACGCGTCGCGTCGCAGCATCGCGTGCGATTTGTACGGGGTTTGCCGAGACAAAAGACGGCACGCGATATCTCAGGTATCACGATGGAACACGTCAATTTCGCTCGCGTGCGTTAGCAACGGGACGTGGAACGCACGGGAAGCCTGAACGTCTCCATGCGCGTACGTGGGAAATCCTTATGTTAACGCGCAGCGTTGCGATCGTTGCGTCGCGATGATTTTTCGTGCGTTCCACGAATATCCCTCGTAAATTTCATTTTTACTTTCGACAGCGAACACGATGTTCTTTTGTAAGATTTATAAACCCATTATTCCGTCTTCATCAATCTTATCGTGTGCACCGAATTGCCGCAATCTCCGTTTCGCCCGTTCGCTTTGAGAAAAGGAGCGGAACAATACTCCCGACATTTATATTGATAATCAAATGCGGGAATTATACTTTCCTTCGGTTGATGCATATGTGAAATTTTAACAATGCCTCAGTTTCTTCGATTGCGTTAGTATTTCTCGGAGCCTGTTTCGACGTTTCTCAAGCGAATCTCTGATCGTGGAAAATGCTGACGGCTCAATGGAAATAACAAAAGTATAATATACTGGAACGGAAGTATAGTGTACGTGTAAAGCGAAGATCGAAATTGTGCGACTCACAGGTTTTTCCTTCTATTGCCGGAGCGGTTCCCGTGCATACAAGGTTTCGCGTGGCAATCGCGGGGCCGTGTTATTATCCGTACACAAATTCGCTTCTCCCGCACGAGTTTACCGTACCCCACATTCGCCGCCGCCTTCGCACGTTCGCAACGTCGGGAGAAGACGGCTCCTTCAGTAAACCGCATTTTCTGCATGGCAACGCGTTCAGCGCACGTTGTGATTTTTATTCCCCGCGTTTTATTTCTATTTCTTTTTTTCCAATTCTTCGCTCGCGAGTGAAGGCGAGAGCAAAGAATTGAAAAAAAAAAAAAAATCTTCACCCCTGCCTCGCAAATTCCTTGGTGCAGTTTCTGTACGCGTTGGCGATTTGCAACGTAAACTGATACTCTCCGGTTGCTTTCACTTACCCGACGAGTTAAGTCGGTAATACAATCCACCGCTTATACCCGTTGTAATTAATGCAACCCAATTCGCCATTACGCCTTTTCTGTTACGTTACAGGATTAACAGACAGAATTTACATAAAGCCATTGCAGGAAGGGGGATCGTACGACCGCAACAACGTGCGGAGAATGACGCGCGTTCGTTCGGCGAAACCAGATATTTCGCACCACTGTCTATCTACCGTTCTCTTTTTGGAATCGGTTTTATATACTTAATAGAAATTCCCTCGGTTTTCTCTCGACGCGGTGGAATGAAAGCAGAACGAGACGTAGAAGGTGAGGAGGAAAAGGAGAAGGAGGATACGAGCAACCGACGGCGCGCATTCGATAATACAATTTACGGTCGTGGACGATGGCGTATAAATTTTTATGATGATCAGGTAGCAGCAGCGTTTGATATAGCCATACGCGACCCGGCATCTAGGATACTCGCCGCCAGTGCACAATTGCATGCGAAGGGCGATGCGAGGCAATGTAGGTGCTCAACATCGGCGATAGACGTGGCTTGAATTGAGCGGACAATCCCTATAGCCTCGTACCAGAGTGACGTTGGCTCAGCTTAATCACTCGTGGACTAGGCGCGAAAATGAAATTTAACCTGGCATCGATCGAGTTACTCGACGCCTCTCATAGAAGAGAGATTGATTGGTCCAGTTCCGTCCGAAAAAGCGTCTCGCAAAACGTGCTCTGACTTTGAAAAACCGCACGAGCTTGCTGCGAGTGTAATCTAGTCGGTATACTACGGGAAAGGTTAAAACCTGTATGATCGTATTGTTTATCCGAGGCTCGGAAGTGTATAGGATGATATATGTAGATCTAGACCGGTGTGTGAAATTTTCAGACCATTGTTGAGAGAGGATTAAATGGATAAAACAGTCAAGGGAAAACAATCTCTTCACCATGCTGGCATTCCCACGCCGGTCGAACGCGAGCCAAGCCGCGAAAGTGGCTTTCCTGCATGCAAATTTCGTGCATTCCTGTGTTTCGTCGAAATTACGTTTCTCTTACAACTTCCTGCAGGAAGTATTAGCCGATTGAGGAATCCGCTCGGCACACGGCGGCCGTACGTCCGTTTCTCGAGCCGCGGGCTCGTTGCGCGCTCGTTAATAAATAGAATTCCTGAGGCCGTATTCTGTAACTCGTTAAGCAGTTAACGACATCGTTGCGCAGCTTTTTATACCATAAGATATCTGCGCAACGATGTCGTTAACTGCCTTAACGAGTTACAGAATACAGGGGCTGGTCCGAGAACGATCGATAACTATAAAGGTGGAAACCGAGCACGATAGTTATCGATGAGTACTTTCCAGCCAACAGAAACATTGTCGAGCTATTAGTCAACGGGTAAAACGGCTCACTGATCGCGATCATAAAAGTCATTAATCAGTTGGAACGTAATATACTGCGTGCAAATGTACGATAAATGTCACCGTTTTGATAAATTTATCTTCCAAGGTTGCCACAAATTTTTCGTTCTAAAATTCCATAACTTTTCTCTGATCTCAGACAAGATTTCATAATTATTCACAATTCTGATATTTTGAAATTTTTTGTATTTTTATCTTGATTTGGAAACTCTTAAATATTTTGTTGAAAGAGCAACATATAGCGTTGTAAATTACATTAATTACCGACACTGCTTGCATTTAATTGTTAAAATAATAATGTTCCAAAATTGCGTAAGTGTGATGAACATACATCGAACTTCTTTAAAATCAAGGATTTTTGCCAGAAAATTTTGAAAAATTCCCTCATTTCTCTGTTTTTAATTTCCGTGTCACTTCCCTGATTTTCAGTTTTCTTATCCCGATGTATCCATATAATATTACCTGTTGAATTTATGATGGATATGCGGAAAAAAAGTTTATTTCTCTCTTTTATGTCAAATTAATTAACCACACAAATCTACACGTAACATCTGTTAGCTGCTGTCTAGACGGCATTTTATTCGAGAGTAATGGCTTTTATCTGAATGATATTTCAATCTCTAGAGCTTATCTCGCTTTCGGAATGACCGATTCAATTACTACGCGAAAGGATTATTTACGCCTGACGCGAGATCGGCGCTCATTCGAAAGTTAAAGCTCGATGATCCGGAGTGTCAGCGGCGTTCCTACCAGTCATCGACGAATGGATTAAACTCGTTTCACCGCGTGTCATAACTGATTGTTGCGTTAATCAAGCGAGCCCCACAGGACCATACAATACCAGTTAATTAGAAAATAATTCGTGCTGGGCATCGCGAGAACGACTTTTTCTCTTCTCGTTCTTCTCCTTGTTCGAGCCTCAGAGAAGCTCGAAACCCCGTCAGAGCCAAGGAGGAAATCGTTGACATTATATTTATTACGACGTACGGTAAACGCAACGCAGTCTCTCTCCGAGTATTACTCTCAACGAGCGTCGCAATAACGAACCGTCATTCGCTGGTAAAAGCTTGCACTACTTGCTGGCGTTTGTGAGAGCGCACGATATTGATATCCGGACAAATATATTTTCCCAGCATCCAAGTAACTCTATCAAAGTTTACTTAGTAACCTGGTAACGCGTCGCTCCCTGCTCGACGTTGCTCCTCTTTTGCCGCCGCATAGCTCCGACATGCGCTATATCCGTTCTTTAATAATATTTATAGAAATCGAGGAAAACTACCTAGGAAATTAAAAAATGTAAAAGCACACCGATTCCAGTATTTTCAAGACTTAGAAAACAAGATCTGAAGAAACTTAACACATAAATAATTTAAAATCACACTGAGAAAATTGTCTGATTGGATTAATTGGATTTCTGACCAAAAATGCATGAATCAGAATTTTCTGGTTAATTTCAATATTAAACTCTAGTTGAAATAACACCAGAATACTAAATGATATAATAATCTTCGCCATTTTTAATCACTTTTCTCAGAACAGCAATTGAAAACCCAATTTTTATTTTCTAATTAACTTGTGATTAGACTTAGATGATTAGGCTGATAATAATGTAAAAATTGTATTTTTCTAATTATGGTTAATTACTAAACTGACGGTTTTGTAGTGAATAAACTTCTCTAGACCCGGTTTTTTATTTTCTGGTAACTTGTGATTAGACTTACAAACTTGATAAATACAAAACTTGTATTTCCAACTATAATTAATTACTAAATTAATGATTGTGTAGTAATTATTAAAGTTTCTATTATAAGCTTATCAGTTTAGCGATCAATTATAATAAAAAAATACAATTTTTATATTATCATAAAATTAAATAAAAGTTTAATCTCTTAATCATAAGTTAACTATAGATAATAAAATATAGGACTTTAAAGTTACCACTAGAATCCATTAATTTAGTAATTAATCATAGCTAGAAAATTTTTACACATTATCAATTTAAGTAAGATCTAAATCACAAAGTTATATTATTAGAAAAGAGGAAAAACTAGATCTAAGGTTATAGTGACGCTTTCCAGCAAGAGATACAGTGTAACATAGTGAGCATGTTTGTTTAACATTAGCAAACAATGAGGACATAATAATTCACTGTCATCTGTGTTTCTTGCTGAAAAGCACTCTAAGAGTTGTGTCGAATTAAAAAATCTAATAATACAATACATAGTTTAAGTATCTATATAAGATTAAGTGGAAACAGATATACTTCCGATTCAATCGCGTGGAACGAACGATGACGCGATTTCGAGATGCAAGAAATGAAACTGAAATGCGATAATGTGTACGTATAATTCTGACGTAGCATTATCAATATAATGAATGACGATTGCCTGGCGAGCCGTGAAAGTGCGATGTTGTATCGCATCACTGATTACCGTTTCTATATTAAAATCTGCTGAGATATTGGAAAAGCTGCCGCACGAAATGGAAAAAAAAAAAATAACGCGGCTGTCACAACGTGGTGACATCGCGACAGGTTTGTGAGAATTTAATCTTGGTTCATCTGACCAACGCGATTGCCGATGGCGCGAGTTTGTTTTTCGTTTGTGCTTCTATACCGCGTAAATCGAATATTACATATGCATGATGCTTTCAAAGAATGCACAAGCTTGCTTTCTAATTTTTTTCTAATCAATTTCTAATCGACATTTTTAATCGGTATTTCCACGGAATGTTTCGCGAAATTTCCATTGGAAAGTATAATAAATATTTCAAAAATTCCAGGAATTTTAATAAAAGTAATGCTAATTGCTATTCGATTAACTCATTATCATCAAGATATGTATAATAATACACGAACGGAAAATCGATAAAATCTGTAATCCAAGAGTAAACATCAAAGTTGTAAATACGATTTTGCAATTATAACCTCGCATTAGTTTAGACAGAAGTTATCAACGATAGATAAAATATCGAGAAATTTGCGGATAAATATGTACAAGCTTTTAACAGCCATTTCTAATATTTGCTGCGCTGTCTGATACACCATTAATATTAATTGGTCTCGCTCCAGTCTATTATAGTAGAGTCAATGTGCACTTCGCAAACATTTGTCACAATTATCTGTATATCGCCGAGAGAAGAATGGAAAAGCACGTTCGTGTTTTTTTTCCCTCGTACACTGCATTTCTGCACTCACTTTCATCTGCGCACCTACGCCGTTTGCCGCGTGTGAAAGTGCAACGAATTCCCGTGATGGATATTTGTTCCGATTTTAGGTATCGCTGAGTTATACGTTTTTCCGTCACCGGACAGCGCGCTTTTACATATCCCGACAGCTTTTCAAACATATTTATTCCGGCGATATATTGCGCGTGGAATACATGCGCGAGTGTATCTCGCCTTTTTAACTGAATTAATTAATTGCATAAAACGCACACGCTCAACGACACTTTGCGTACGTTTTTCATCGCTCCGAATCAGAATTAATTATTTCGGAACAATTTAAATGTGAACCGCGTGACTTTTCGGTCGCTCAGCATAAATACAAATGTATACGAAAATCGCGATAGTGGGATACTCCCATATTTGTGAAAATCACGTAGCATGCATTAAAAGTTTCGCTGGGAAAAAAAAAATAAATTAATATTTTATAACGTTTTCCAGGTAAACGTGTGCTATCCCGGTATTTCTGCATTCTGAAAAGATAAACTTTAGGCATGCGAAACATCGCGAATACCGTGCAGCATGCAGTCGCGATAAAGTATGCCATAATTATTCGCATTTTTATCATTTCATCTCGCCACTTTTTGTCAGAATATACATTCGAATGTAGCGATATGATATCTTTGCGAGAATTTGTCTTTGAGAATTTCTTGGGATTTTTTGCGTAAAGCGGGGCAAACGGCTCTCCACTTCTTACTATCGACTTTTCAGCAGCTAGTTGGCAAAATTAAAGTTCACCAGAGATTCAACATGACTCCGGTGTGCATGTGTGCGTACGTAGCCGGTCGACGCGCAGGTACGAAGACCAGAAGCCGGGCTGCGGGCATAATATTTCGGATAAAGGATATCGCGTGTCGTAAAGCGCGATGTAGTCGTCAAACGGGGCGACGACGTCGCGAAGCGTGGAAACGGGCGAAACAAGAGGATCGAAGAAACGGTTCAGAAAAGAAGAATAAGAGGCGGTGGCGGCGGAAGGTGCGACGAAGACGTGGCGGTAGCGATGATGATGGCGTTCGCCGCAACGAATTCATAACTTTGTAGCGTAGAAAATTTTACCGCGGCTCGTAAAGGAGGCACGCTATATACGATGCCGGCCAATCGGCAACGAGCAAATAGCGGCGAGGACGGGCGCGTCGTTTCGATGCAAGCGTATATTTACGGCGAATGTACGCTGCTGACGGCAGCCGCAGGCCGATAGATCCACGATGATCGAGAGTCCCGATATCGCCTTCCGAACGGGTTACGATCGGCCGCAGCCCCTGGGGGCGAGCAGACGCCGATGAATTGCAGCGAAACAATTTTCGCCTTCTTACGCGGTCGATTTGGATGAGTAAACGTGAAGCTGGTGAAGAAGAGAGAGTGATGGTGAAAAAAATCGATGGCGACGAATAATAAATCGCAGAAAATTTCATGAAAAGCCAACACTGCGTTTTAATGATATTGAAGAGTAACACGATGCGAGCAAAAAGTCCTACGCTAATTATACGGAAAAAATGGCTTCAAGTCAAGTAGACTAAAATTGTGATACATATTTTTTGCAAATTACATGAAATGCTCAAATTACAAACTAATCGAGTCTATTTTTCTATAGATACAGCGATAAAAAGTGGACACTACAGTTCCATATTTAGAAGTTGCTATTTTAAGTCTAATAAGACTGAAAAGTATCTTAATCTATTAAACTATTCATTTTTTGATAACTATACCTCATACCTAATACTTTAATGCACAGAATAATATTAAAGTAAAAGATATGTAGTTGCAAATTGCATAATTTCTTTAATTTTTTTACATAAATTTATTTATTTCATGAGTCAGTGTATAAAAGAATTAAAATATAGTTTCTAAAAAATAAATAATAGATAAAAAATTTTTATAATCCGATTAGAGACTCAAAATATTTTAATTATTTTTAAATGACGCTACAGCAAAATCTGTCCATTTTTATGATTATATGTTTTGTCGATTTTTAATCAATATCTCGTCATCTACAAAAAATATTACACTTTTAGCCAATTTGACTAAAGCCATAATTAGTACAAGGTCCTTTCGCTTGTACTACTCACGGTGTTTTAATTTAACTACGGAGAAATCACTCTTGAAAGAGATACTTTCGTCAATCACTAAACATTATCATTTTCCAAAGAGAAAAGAGTAATCGTTCTATAACTATGCGTTCAAAATCGATGGCAATAATACAGTACATAAAAACAAGATGCAAACAACCTCGTTCGAGAAACGGTTTACTCGTCATGAGAAATAAAAACAGGCAGAAAAGTGAAACACACAAATTATGGAAATTTGCAAAAACAAATACGACACCTGTTATCGCTCTTACGTGTACAAACTGCATCACAAAAAGATAGGAATGTCTTCCTCGTACTCGGTTGCAACACTTTTTACAAATCAAATGACCTTCTTTCTCTTTTAAAATTGCAAATGACTAAAAAGAAATCGGTTCTCATACTTTAAAATTCAGATACACTGATGAAACTCCAATCTGATTTTATCTCTTGGATACCACATGTTTGCACATAATTTTCAAATTAAAATATAGCGCAGCCTTGAATTTAAATGTTTCCATTTAAATTGTTTTATTCAAACCTTGAATCTTAAATATTATCATAGGTCATGGTTATCAACTTACAAATGCGTTCGTGAGAAATATTATACTATATAATATTTTAAATACACTTAAACTATACAGAATTTGTATAAGTCGATACTACATGTTTTTCGATAAACTGCATACATTCCTCAGTAGATACTGAAATTCACGCGTTTATAACCTAGAAGTAGTCATGGTTATCTTGTTCCTTTTTTTTTTATGTACACGATCACTTCGATACATGCAACTCTTTTGCACTCTATTTGTTTAATCCCGATCTACATTTGAAAAAAATTTCTAGTTGAAAATGAACAAGCCAAAACATTCCAATCATATCAATCATCAAAATTCTGGTTATCTTAGATAGAATCAGAATAGACTCGAGCAGAAAATTTTGATTTATTTATTTTTAACCAAAATTTCAATTAATGCAATCAAACTCTTTTCCAGTATAGCATCAGCCGCGTAAACATATTCACGTAGGCTGTAAAAAGCGGGATATTCACGTGCCCGGTTTGACCGAGAAACGGCCGTAAATGTTCATTGTTGCTGGTCGAAATTATAGTAATCCAGTGATATACGAGCCGTCTCTGTAACGATCTCTAAACGGAACCATATTGAACGCAGTGAAAACACACGCCAGTGTTACGTTTCGTTAATATCCGTGTCGCGCGATCGGTTTTTCAATCAACCGTCCGGTGAACCCGTTATTATACCAAAGCGTCACAGCAAAACCTATGTTTGTGTTTTTACAATCGTGCCGCTGTAATTTTACGACCGGCAAGTGATCGCGCACTGCCGTGCCGTACGAGCGATACGAATTGTACTCGAAACCGAAACCGCAATCAGCAGGCAATTCGCTTCTTTTTTGTTACTTAAAAGCAGTACTTATTGATAATTGAAAAAAGCAATTTAGAGAAAGCAGAGGAACAGTACAACAAATATTAAAGCAAATCTCAAAAATTTTCGTTCCCTATAACTCGTCTCCTAAGATCTCCTTGAGTATTGAATGTTATCTCGAGCGAAGAATTTATTTTAGACAAAATAACACACGTCATATCCGAGCCGTTTTTCCTCGAGGAAAAAATTTAATAACAAAATTATATAGTCAGAATGTCCTGGCGACAATCTCCTCGTTTAAACACCAAAACGTCATTCTCCACCAGCCTCGCATTTTTCATATTCCAGGTCAAGCTGCAGAAAGTCGAACGATGCATCGATTAATCGGTATTAATGTGCGCATAAGTGTGCATACATACCACTTACGCCACGTAAGTGTATAAATGCGTGCACGAGAAATAAACGGAAACCAAACGTTGAATTCGGTTAATGTCTTGCGGACAGGCGAGCAGATGAGGTTGCCCTGACGTTGATAGATTCGAGGATGGGGGAAGAGCGGTGACCGGACCGAGATCGGAGAGAGGATCGGAGAGCGCGAGAGATACCGCGAGGGTGAGGACCGACGGAGGGATAGGGTGGGTTTACAAGCGAGGGGACTGTAAAGTGGTAACCGCAGAGCTCGGCAACGGGAGCCATCGGGAACAGATTGCAACTCTCCACCTGCATCAACTATCTCCTCTCCTCCGTCTATCTCCTCTCCCCACTGCTTGTGTTTATCTCATTCTGCCTCTCGCTCCCGCCTGTCTTCCTCTCTTTTACCTGCGTACCTCGTTTGTTTCTCTAGCCGGCGCATCTCCCTCTTGCTCGTCGTGTATGCGTCCTGACACCACCGTCTGCCGAACCACCTCTCTCACCCACGCCGCCGTGCGCCAACGACCCTGCTTACCTCGCGAGCACAAAATACCTGACAGCCTCATTGTCAGTCCTATTAACAGGTGTTAGAGCGCGCAATTAACTCGGAATCCCGTTGCCGCTTTCGGCCCGGGGATCGATCAGACAACCCCGGCTGTTTGTCTTTCCCCGAGACGACACCAGTGAAAAAGGAGAATCGTACCGTGCACGACCGCGCGTCGGATCTAGTACCGAAATCTCATCACCTCCGGTGGTTTTTGCGAAATGCCGACGTCCGATTAATCACGTGCAATTTGCATCGTGTAAATTGAGAAAATGGCGTCTCCGGACTTTCCACTTGTGCGACAAGTTCTCCCCTCCTCCAAATTCTCCCCACGAAATACACGTTAATAAATCACTTTTCGTGCGAGGCTAAATAATTCATAGTTTAATATTCGGGAATACACTCCTTTATTTACGCTAATAAACGGTCTAGAGCGAGATTAATTTTCGTTTAAGCGGCTACCCTAGTTCTTAAAATCTTGACGATCTCAGAACAGGAAATGTGATAGTGTAATGAAACGGACGATGAGGCAATATCGGTTCTCGTATTTTGCAACTGTATTTTTTAAGTGAGCTTTCGGGTTTATTACCCTCTTCCTCTATATTTACCCTACTGCATTATTATACACTACTCTTTTTTTTATATTTTTGTATCTTTCTATTTTCAGCATTAATGAACATACAATAGAATGCTTATAATCTATTGTGATTCGATTTATTTAAGCATCTTCGTTATAATTTCAACTAAATGCGTATGTATTTAGCCCGATATTTAATTATCTGATTAGTTTGTGATTCAGGCTTAACCTCACTTAATCTAATAATAATATAAAAAATTGTATTTTTCTAGCTATGATCTTGTAGTGTGTAAACATTAAAAATCACTCACTACAAGAGACCGTCAGATAAATGATTAACAGTTAGAAAAATACAATTTTTACATTATCATCTAGTTATAAGTTTAACCATTTAATCAAAAACTGGAAACTGAGTTTGTCTCTTGAAACTATCTATTTTAAAAGTTTCTAACTCCCTTTAGATTCTCGTGATACGATTTTGTTTTACTTCCGCTCGTAATTCTCCGTTGACTAAAATCATCCGTATTTCCGTCAATTTCCGACGTACCAAATCCATCCCAGACACCCGCGTGTATCCCCGTACGCTGTAAAAGGGAAAAGGGATAAACAGGCTGCAGTTGCCCCTCTAGCCGGCTTTACGACTGGCACTCAACGCGTTCGAAACAGGCGTCTCTCTCCGGATGCACGCCCGTAAAACTTAATTGCTGCTGCAATACGTATATAGCGGAGAGAGCTGCCCTGGCGTCATATACCATATTCTATGTACGTATATGTATATAGAAATCCATCGTGGCGGGATGTACACCGCATACGTATCTCTCTCGTCATCCCTTGCTCGTCACTCTCATCCCCTTCATTTTGACTTCCTAGAGGAAAGAAGAGGAATTAGATCTCTACATCGCCTGTTTTCCACATATTACTCATCCGGCCTTCAGGATCTTCACCCACGTATTCATTTGCACTTTTTATGAATCTCTTAATTTTTTTGATACTTTCTTTCGACGCCACTCTCTCACTTAGCTTCTACACTACATTAGTTCACATTAAAGATTATTGTTAAACTTGTAATGTCAAATGATACCCACAATTTGAGTTATTTTTAATCATTTCTATAGATCGCCAATGCTGCTATCTAAAAAATATAATATTAATTTGACTAAAATAGAGGTTGGACAATTTAACTCAAGAAAATATGTTAAAGACTCAAATTTAGTTTACTAATCACTAAGTGTATACGTTGATACAGATTCCGAAACTATTATTCTTTCATATCTAACTGCGCCCTTTATATAAAGCATCAAATTGCAATATAATATAATTAACTTTGACAATAAAGTAATACATGTATGTTCTATTAAATAATATGATGATATCATTACTGAGTATTTAAGCGTTTAAAATATTTATCTGCTTTTACATTTAATTTTGATAATTTCGTGTATAGCGCTTTTGATATGCATTAAATTTAGTGTAATGCAAGTGACCGAATTCGCTATAAAGTGATATCCATATTCGAATTTCATGAATGTTAATTTTAATTTTATTTATTTATATATTAGGTGATTGTATAAATAATGTAGTTGCTCCATAATATAACGTGAAATGTTAAAAGGTGAGAAAAAATGGGTAAGATTCCTACATGAAATATCTGAGAATAATTTAATCAATATTTTCTTCGTAGCTTGAAATAAGCATACTTTAAAGTAATGGAAAACATAATACTGGACTATGATGAGATCAATAGGAGAATTTCCATAGATTTCCATAGCCCTCGTTTCACGTCGTACTTTACCCGTGACACAGACGATAGATCGACGGACGTATTATATTATATCTCAAATGCACTAGAATCCGTCGACGGCATTTGATTGACGACGAGACATATTGGAGTGCGCGTTATGTCATAGAGATTCCTCTTGACGGCTTCGAAAAGCAAGGAGAAAAGGAGAAGGTGAATGAGGAGAAGTACATAAAATATGAAAAAGAGAGTTATAAGCAAATGGAACGTAAAAAGATAAAGCGACCAGCAGATACGCTCTTTATATTGACGAGCAAATCGAAGTGTTTTAATAAACATGACGTTAAAAATTCGATCAATATAAATAAAATCAAATGACGATAAATGGGAGTAAAATAATAAACAGTGAGTCAGAATTTAAGTAACCGACAGGTTTTCAAATATTACAAAAGTCGCAAAAAGTTGATCTTAATATTCAAATTTACGCCCTAAGTGTCTTTCTGATCTGTAAATCCTTAGATCCTGAATTCGTGGGCTATAAAAATTCGCAGGATATTTCGTCGCTTTCACGGGGATAATGTCCACCGACAAACGGAAGAAGTTAGTAACAAAATGTGAGACAGTGCAAGAGACAAAACGTTCGATTGCCACGGAAGAATCTTCTACTTCTTCTCCTTCCACCCTCGAGCAATTATGCATAATAGGGGTAGCAGCTGGCCCGTAGCCACATCTACCTGTTGCACGAGGAGAGCCGAATCGCTTGTCGGCGCGAAACTACGGCACTGTTCAAGAGGTCGTTCCCGAGGGTAGGAGGTAGGACACTGTGAAAGAAAGAGGCCACGCGTCGATTTAGGGGTGGATTTCCGGCATCCCGAATGGGGAAACGCGAACTCATGTCAGGAGAGGGTCGCCGAGATCGGATTTCAGTTTCGCTCATTCGTACGGGACTGTGAAGGTCTATCGAGCGTTGAGCCGCGTCTTATGTGTGTAGGAGCGTCGCTTCGGAAGAATGACCAAGAGTTATGTCAAACGAATCAACACTTCGAATGACACAGAAAGAACAGGTTTTGTTGCGGAAGTATCTAAAAATTTAGCTATGAAAATAATTCGTTATAATGAAGTGAACTGATAAAGTCAATGCAATGTCAACTGCAATGTTCACAAAATGTTGGCATGTTAACAGTCATGGATTTGGACACGGAGGTAACTCGCGAAGCTCATGGATTCTATATAAAAAATAATTTTGTTTATTATAAAAATAATTATTGTAATTTATTGTAATGTTGTCTATTAAGCTTGAGTATTCTGCCAAAATATTTTAATGGTCTAAAATTATTTTCTGTATCTAACTAAATTTTCAAATACTTCAGCAAAGTTGTTCTTTCCGTGCAAAAGTTCAAATAAAGATTTTACTTCCCAAGTTACCACAATGAACAGCTGTTACAAAAGTATATTTTGCTAATTAACTTGCTTTTTATTGACATGTATGCAATTCTCTGAATATGGATCAAACACCAAGTTTCATAAGTGTTTCAATTGACGTCACGATGTTAAGTGCGTTAATCATAGAGTTGTATTTACAAAGAGAATATATACGAAGGTTTAATTTCGTAAGAAAACAGATATACTGGCAAATGCGCTATGATTTTCGACTTTTCATGTTCGAAAAAAAAAAAATCTGAGTAAACGAGACATTAGAAAGGTATCTAGAAATTCAAAAATATCATAAGACTTATACGTTCTAAAGGTTATAAATTTAATACCATGTGATGTTTACATAATTCTGACCGTGTCGCTGTTTATATCAACTCTCTAATTAAATTCTCATCATTTAGCTAATAGCATTTCTTAGAGAATTAAGTAATTACTGTTTTCGAAGATTGTCAAGAGTTAGTTCATGTGACATTAGATACTAGTTGGCATTTCCCATTTCACGTTTAATGTTACAGAGATTTTGCACGTAAGTCAAGTAATTCAAGTAAGTAAAGCAAAGGTAAACGAGTCGTGGGAGAAAACAGGACTGATGTTAACTAGGGATAACTAGTTTTCGTGACGTGTTTCCAAGTCACAGCGAAATTTATGACTCATTACACGTAATGCTTTGCATAGCGGTACTTTCTAATGCGTGAACTCTTTTAATATCCGATTAATATTCCATATATCTTGCATAATATGAGAATAATCGAAAAAATACTTTTCCTCGTGTTTATGTACTGTAGCAAATTCATCAATCCTTTTATTCTATTTGTAATACTAATTTTATGCCTGTCACTCGGTATTTTAATTTTCCTAAGATTTACGCCATGTTTTGCGTATTGAAATTTCCAGAGAAATCGCACTGTTAAATTTAAATATAATAGAAGCAATAATAACCCTCAAGTTAAATAACATTTTGTTATTTTTAACTTTCATGTATAGCAACATATTAATTAATCCTGTGGTTAAATTGCTTTAAAATAAATAATTCATATTAATGCACGCATTTAATAAATAATAAATTAAAATTTGAGTCTAATTTGATATATATAATAAAAGTTTTTGATTAAATTATTTTTAACTTTGTTATTTTTAATTTGTTTTCATTTCATAAATATTTATTTTTATTTTCAATAAATGTTTTCAATGTACGTATAATACAATGTACACAGGACTTGAAGGGGATAAGTGCTGTACAATTTTTCAAACATTTTAGTGCAATATTATCGGTCTCATTAGTGATTCGAGTGCTAATAATCTGATATGATATTCTGTCATTGTGATGTTAGAAACGTAGGAATTGTTAACCGCGACTCATTGTGACTCGCGAATCTGTAGAAAGTAAAATAGGAATTTTGCGTAAAGGCAGCAATAGAAATCGTCTTTTGTATCGCATCATAATTCATAAACAGGCGGCGAAGTAACATTGTTGGTATATAACAAATTCCTAATACAAAGCCAACGGTATAATTAATTGTCGTCGTATACCGTTTTAATATAATTATGCGCGACTGCTGATGTTACTGCTAATTGCGGAAGTTTCCATAGGCGGGCGGTGCAATGCCGCGCAGCATTTCGTTGATAAAATCCGCACGTAGCGCGAAAGTTCCGGTGTGATACGGCTAATATTTTTCGCATTTTCTTTTCCCCGTGGCTCACAATTACGCAAATGCATTACAGCGGGATCGTGATACCCCTGCAACGCACGCGGGGGTATCAACTCCGATCCCGAGTTCATATTTCATTACGCTTTTCTGCCGCGGGCTCAGTTTCGCGAAAGTTACGCATCCGAGCAGACAACCAACCTTGTTGAGAATAACACGGTGACTAGTAGAGAGAAAACAAAATACAAGATGTAATATATGTATTATTGTATAGGCTAATAAATCGGAAATATCGGAAAGTCTACATGGAAAACTAATTTTTATTAAAACATCTAAATATATATATGTAAAGATGAAAAAGAATGTAAAGATTTTTGACATCACATGCCTGAGTTTTCTACACTAAAAACATATAAATGTAGATTTAAATTCTGTAGAATGATCTCATTGTAAAGAGTACAAATTGAGTCAGTCTTGAAAAAAAGGTGACTCAATTTTTAATCTTTAAGAGTGAGATTCTAAAAGTTTTAGAGAGTATTATATACGCATAAGCATGCTGTATGTTCAATAAAATTATTGTTATTATATGTATCTAACTAAATTTTCAGAGAGTTCAGCAAAATCATTCTTTGTAAACGCAATGTTCGTTCAATTTTAAGAGGATCAATCACTTTTGCGATATAAGAGTAAAAGTTACTTAAGGCACATGCATTATCGTACAATTATCGCGAATCGGAGATCGATTAAATTCTTACAGCAATGTTATAAAGACGCAAAATCCCACAAACTCGCAGTAAAAGAGTTAAGTAATTAATTGCCCGACCATTTCTCCTCCCGATTATGTAATACCGCTCGATTTCTCGACCCCATTCAATTCACGCGGTAATTAAGCATGCACCCGATAATGCTCCCGTAATTTTTCGCGCTCGTAATTACTCGCCTAGCCGGCGGAGGTAAACTCTTCACTGATTGAGTTCACACGATTTTTTCAAACCGTATATATACGCGCAAGATTTCTGCTTTTACCCGCTTCTGCCCCTTCCGTTCTTATAAACCCTTCGACTTTTTACGAAAAATTCGAGTTTTAAAGAACTTTGATATTTCGATCTGATTTTCGAGGGAAAACCGCGAAATCTTTCACAGATTTTCCAATATATTAAACGGCTTTTCCTCTCCTGCAACGAACGATAGATGTATAAAATACTTCGTATTTTCCTCGCGAGAAATCGCCAGAAACTTCCTCAAGACGAGGCATGGCAATGTTTACCCAAACGAGGTGTGAATCTCTACGAGACACGTAGCCACTCATTCTGCAGCCTGTTTGCAACGACAGTTCCGTTCTGAAAAAATTTCAATTATTCACGTCGTCAAAGTTTCCTCGTGTTTCGTCTCTATTATTTATTCGGTCGACTGACTATATCGCCTCCTCTGTTTCTCGCTTACCGTTCGCAAACATTTCGATAATGACACGGACGGATCGTTCTTTTCTCAAAGTACACTCTCCTTCGTTTCTACTTGTAAAATAAACGTCGGATAAATAAACGGAACGTAAAATTAAATATCCAAGGTATGAAAAAGCGGGCCGGTCTAAAGATGGAAAGAATTCTTGGCATGGCCGTTTATATTCTACAATATATATATCTCCTCCGCTAGAAGGAGAAACACCTAATTCTCTCTCCAACGAGAGCCACGCACATTTGTCGACGCCAGCAGACGAAGTGCGGTAACATAATTTTTCTTCCGTTCAATCTGCCTTCGAATAGGTACATATACGCGCGGCGCGACGAGGCGTATGTTTTCTCGCTCTCAACGTGTACCCGGTACTACGTGATTTTCATATGCACGTGCTACGTGCGCCAATTCAATTCATTATATGGCAGCCCAAGCAGACAGGCCGATACATTCTTACTGGATATTTTATAATAACTTTTCTCCGAAGGCGCGCGAAAACGAAAATGTAAATACGTGTTTTATTAACGGAAGAGGGAGAGACATACGCAAACCCTCTTCGCGGGGCGAAGAAGATTGCGGTAGCAGTCTCACGTAGAACGTCATAGCTGTATGACGATCTACGCGTTGCAAGGCGAACGTCTTGAATACACGTGACACACGCTTGAATACCGTGCCTTCCTCTACGGACGAATCAAATTTATCAGGAAAGCAAACGACGCGCGACAAGAATTTATCGAAGAAGTGCATCTATTAATACATGCACGTAGTATTTTTTAAGATTGTCGACTCGTGCGAGATTTTAATCTTCAATCACGACCTTCGATATATTAGACGTAATTTACTTTTTTAATTGTGGCAGAATTGCTCACATTTCAAAAAATATAGTTGTGGATTTAGTATTAAATATAATTCTCGTCACATTTTATGGTGATACAAATAACACCGTGGCGTAGATTTCAGGATTTCTGATTTGCTTCGAAAGAGAGTTCAACATTCGAACTTTCAAGCTTTAGAATTAAAATCTTATTACTATGCGTTATTATTCAATATATTAAAGTCATTAGTATTAACTATATTAAATTGATAATAATTTTAATTCTTTAAAAAATGAAATATCGAAAATTCTCAACGTAACCAAATACATCTTTCTCAGGAATTTTTGAACGGAAATGAAAGTTCACGCCCAGAGATGAAATTAATGGAACGATTCGTAAAGTAGTGCGCAGGAGAATAATAAGAAACGACAACTCGAGGGTTTACGAGAATGGATAACGAGCAAGGAGAGGTTTAATGGTAGTATAGCGGAAGACGCTAATTAGCGACTTCTAACGGGTATGTGAGCATAATTAATTGGCAATCTAGTCCAAACCGCGGGCATAAAAAACATACACTATTTAGTGACAAGTAAATGCAATTTTGCATTTTTCCTACTCTAATAATATTTAAATTTCTGTCTCGCGACAATTTTATTGATACAAGAAAAGAATAATTTTGCTGAAAAATATAAAAACTTAGATACAAATCTAAGAAAATAATTTTGCTGGACCATCAAAATATTATAATTAGGTAGGACGACAAAATTGATCGCTAGAATATCAAAACATTTTGTAGAATTGCTCATCATGCTTAAGATACGTACAAAACTGTTTTGATGATTCAGTAAAATTATTTTCAGATCCGTGTCTAGCTAAATTTTTAGATTCTTCAGCAAAATTGCTCTTTCAATGTGATAAATTCCGCAATTTCTATCAATTCTCTTTCAAAAAGCAGCAAATCTGAGAACTTAAAAATTACAAGCTTATGTTATAATAGAAATACGAGCAAATTACTTAGTTGTTAATGCATCGTTGAACGATACGATACGGCGGAGAAAAAAATGACGAGGAAGTGATGTAATGGAACGTTCGCGATTGCCTATCGTCGTAAAAATCGAGCGACATGGGGAGGAAAAATACAGCCCGCTTGAAAAGCCAACGATCTGACGGTCACCGTAAAATCCACAGACCGTACACAAACTGGTCGTCGCTTTCTCCGACAGGTTGTGTTACACCCATAAGTGATAAAGTGGCGAGACGACGAAGCGAGCGTTTCGACTTTCTCGATACGTCGCACGCGCGATATTCGCGTCAGACAAAATCTCTTTCATTAACACGTGCTAAAAAAATTTTTTGTGGCCGCACAAAAGTCCGTCAATTTAGATCTCTCTACAAGAAAATATAAATCTAGCGGAAAAAAAAACCATAAAATTAACAGGCTTTCGATACTTGAACGAGAAAAAATGCCGATTTATCTCATAAATCAACCCGTCAGAATATTGGTTATGAATTTAATAGCGTTCATCGCGGTACATAGAGGCGAAATTTCGGATAAATTAATAATACAATACAGGTAGGGGTTTCAAACTGGATTTTACCGTGAGCGGTTAATACATTATATAATCAAAATCGTCAAATCATTATTCATATAATTCCTATGTATAATTAATATCACGGTAATTGAAATCCTAGCAAAGGACAAAGACTATGCGAAAACGTTTAATGGAATTATAAACTATTAAAGATGAATCTCATGATTGTACATGCGTGTGGTCGATGTTCATATAATTTGCATAATTCGAATCGCGAAATGTACTAATTATTGCACTAGTTGTATTCTTTATCGAAAATCTTCTCTTATTTGTTGTTTTTCGTTTCCGCATGGATGAAGCGACTGAAAGAATGGAACAGTATAAAAGCAGTGGAGATGCAACGAGAGCTCAAGAATAAAAAATGAAGCGACCGGAGCGAAAAAACTGACAGTTTTGTTCTAACTGTTAATTAGTAATCGTTCAAAATGCTAATCATTGATGCGAGCGGAGAACAAAGCTATCTTTCCGATTCTTTTATCTCATCACGAACTTAATTTTAAAACTTTATTAAACGCTCGATAATTATTTCTACAAAAAAAAAAAAGAGAGAGAGAAAAATTGACTCCGCATTTAATAAATATGTTACACGTACTTTATTAAAACTTCGATTAAATTTACCGAGTAAAAAGTATTTCCCGGAAGAATTAATTTTTCATAAATCCCGGTTATAATAGGGAAAAGACAGAACACACAATTGTTCTCTTCTCTTTGCAATTTAATTGTTCATCTATTCATGTATTTAAATATGCAAGTGGTGAAGCGATTAAATATTAAAACATCCCAGTTCCTATTATTCATGTGCACGCACGGTGCTAAAATACGTAGTTGTACAAATAGGTGTGTATATAAAATCGTCTAAACGCGTTTTTTTCCTTTTTATACATTTTATAACCGGGAACGTGTACCTGCGGTGCGCCGATGCGAATCGACCAGGTTCCCATTCGCGGAAACGCTTAACTGTTACCACAGATTATATTATTTCCGTACAGTGAAAACTCGCAAACGAGGGACACAGGTTGATGACAAGAATCGTCGGCGATATTATCGCGAAACATCTCGCTACGAAGTACTGGCGTATCTTTCTATTCGCTTCTTTTCCATCACTCATTACCGGCGCCGCACGCTCCGTGTACTGTTTGTTCCCGACGTAGCCTCTATCTCCGGCGCATGTTAACCATAACCGGTACACACAAGCGCGTTCGTCGGAACGAAGTCCGCATAATGGCAACAGAGAGGCGACGACTAATGTGCTTAGCGTAATACCCGTCCGGGGATTTTGAGAGCGCATTGAGGCAGGCATGGAACGAAGGCCCGGGTGTATTGCGGAGCATCGAGAGTACCGTAACCAGGGTGTTTTGAGACGCAGTAAGGTAAATAAGAGAAACGCGGGAGGATCGAGATGATAGAACGAGATGGAGCGTGGCGCGAAAATGTCTTCGTCGTGCAACGACTAGTCGAGACTTCAAATTAATAATCGATGCGAGTAGGAGTGGCGCATGTATAACTATATAAGTTCCTTAGTGCAGAAAGGAGGTGAGGGAGGTACACGAGAAGGAACATGAAAACAAAAACATTGTTAGAGATAAAAAGAGCAATAATTATTCAAAATCCCCTAAATTAAATAACATTTTCAACTTCTATATGTCTAAATATAAATTAATCCATTTCTGTAGTTAGTTTCAAAGTAAACATCGTTCATATTAACGTATGTATTCGGTAAATAATAAACAAAATTTCAGTCAAATTTCATACATTTTCTTAAGTCAAATTGTTCAACTCTATTGTTTTAGTTGTATTGATGATATACCTATTATTTATGTAGGCAGGAGCAGTGACGGCCTACAGAAATGATTAAAAAGAACTTAAATCATAATTTGACGTTACAAATTTAACAGGGAGGGAGGGAGGAAGAAAGAGAGGGGGTGCAAAGTTATGATATATGTATACACATGGATTTCACCCGCGAACAAAGTTGATTCCCTGTGGTCACTCCACCTATCGCGCGCGCTCTGAGCTTTCGTTATTGCGGGAATTTCTGCACGCAGCTTTCTGTTCCGCCTGCTGCCATGAATATCTGCGTTCCGTAAACGCAGCGAACGTGCGATCGGCAAGCAGCCGTTCTCTTTGCATCTGTTGTCTCGTCGCAAACAGATCAAGCGGACTATCAATTCTCGCGAGACGCGAGCCAACTCGACGTGCTCAGACTCAGCTATAGATTCAAGTAATATATAGACTACAGCTACGAATATATATATAGATCGAAAGTTCGACGAACGAGACGTTCGAATAATTAATCTTGTTCCTATCTCGCCATCTTTTTTCTATATGTTTCGGGGTCAAAGCGTGACAGCTGGAAACAAGTAAGACTCTGGCAAAACGGTGAAATGGGCAGCTTAACGACGAAATGTAATTAAAAAGTGGCTCGTTTGTCTAGAAAGTCGTATGTTTAGTTGCTCCTCGTTTTCGTATTTTCTTACTTAACGGCGTGCAAATAGTCGCGATCGCTTTTGGAGCATAGAGTTGCCTCACATTAATTACAGTAATAGATCGGAGAGAAATGTGTACGTGTGTATGTTGGATAATCAAGACGATTAATCTGTTATATGTGTACACTTTTCATTCTTATAATTGCGCCGACCATTTAGTTCTCGTTTCGTCTCGCACGCCTGGAAAGGAATGCCTTGCAAAATGCGTTGACGTAATTTACAATTGCCGGTGAATTTATAATGCAAAGAGAGGGGCGCATTAATAAAGATTAATTGCGATGAGCTTTTACTGTACATTCAGGGTAACGTAACAGAATACTTAAAAATACGGATGTGAATCTCCCATATTCTCCCATGTCGTTGCTATATTATACACTTTATCTGCTCTCCAATTCGTAGAGCGTCATTTAATAAACTTGGAAAAAAATTTTTCAGAAAGAACGATTTTACTAGAGTATCTAAAAAAGCCAAACTGAAAAGAGTCTGATAATATAATAGCTATAAAATATTGAGTAAAATAATTCCAATCAAATATTCGATTAATATAACCAAAAATAATTTTACTTCCCTAACATTTAGTAAATATTACCAAATGATTAATCATGTTATTATGTGTTTGGTAATATTTATTATAAATATATTTAGGAAAATAAAATTATTTTTTATTTTATATTATTTGATTGTATAATATTTGATTAAAATTATTTAACATTACCAGACTCTTTTTTTTAATACACATGTACAGATCTCTGAAAGTAATTTTACAAGATTATCAAAATAATTAGTAGAAAATTTAAGCATGATGAGCAATGCTATAAAAAGTTTTAACATTCTAGCAACAAGTTTAAGTAAACTACATAATTATTTTGATGGTCCAACACAAAATTATTTTCAGATTTGTATTGAACAAAATCTTTTAATATTTCAGCAAAAAATCCTTTCTGTATATGCATTCTTAAAACTGTTTTGCAATCATTCTTGCAGTCTAATTAATTGCGATTTATAATATTCTAGTATCAATATACTTCATAAGATTATAATATATGGTATATACAGAAAAATATCATAATACAAGCTTAAAGTTAAACTTGAATAATGAGAATGTTGATTTGAGATATTATCTAATGGGACATTTAATCTATGTATTATTTTAGTCTACTATTTATACGCTCTTGTAATTTCTTCTATAGAAAAGTCGACAATGTAATATATCTTGTTCTTTCTCGCCTAACATTTTGACATTACAGTAAGTTGACGAGTATTATACGTAACTTGTTAATGCAATTTTTACTCCGTAACGCTTATATTAGTTTCGACATAGACAGCAAATGCAGGAAACGTATACTTCCGTCATTCTGATAACCAAGTCGCATCGCGAGTGTTAACATCGTTAGATCCGACTTGCGAGACGTCTACGCTGTGCGAAAGTCGTTCCGAAGATCATAACAAGAGCGGACAAGCCGTCGTCGTTGCGTTTGTAATTTCAACGCTCGAGGCGACGATGTCCGACGTCGTGCCCAGCTGAAACGGGAACTGCTCGCTCAAGTGTAAAGAGTTTCCGGTGAAATGTTGTTAGATGCTGAATACCGATACCGAGAAACGTGTATGGTTCCTATATATGCTGACGTGAGAACTTTTGGTGTAATCTTATGCATTGGGCGAACACAAATCTATTATGTCCCAACTAAACAAACGAGTCGTTTTCTAATGAAGAAAGATAGCATGCTTACAACGATAAAAAAAACAAGAATCTTACACTAAAACAAAATTACTAAATATTTGTTTTAATAAATGTTTGTTTAAAGAAATAATAAAATATATATTTATTTGCACAATAAATATTTACTCAATTAAAAAAGTAATACTTAAATAAAATTAATAATTTTTGTACTAAATATGTATATATTTACATTTCATTGTAACTATGCGAAGTTGTGAAAGCAGTGAAAGCTTATTTATAAATATCTCTTCGATTAATCCTAATTTTCTGTTGTTAAATTCCGTAAAACCTCGTTGATCGAGGATCGTCCTTTTATCGTCAAAGTGGTAAAACTATCTCCGCCCTATATATCGCCTCTGTACAGCAAATTCTTTAGCGAACGCGATATGGAGATGACTTTCAAAGCATTCTGCTAGACGAGGGGTACTCACGGTTTGCTCGGCAGGTCAAAGGATCGACGGAGTGGAACTGTCGGGGCAAGGTGATCAGGAAGGGTTAAGCGAGCAGGGCGTGTACCGTAGATACGAATTGGAAATACACGTGGGGACGGAAAATGGCAACCGAGGGCTTAATACGATTTATATGAGCTTCGCCACAAATTTAATTTGATTTCTGGAAAGAGCGATATCTCTGCGCGGTTTGATGACGTATACTGTTAATTAAATAGGCATTATCCGAATGACTGCGTTCCTATTTCACGTTATTCCTCCGCACAGATTCACCCTCGAGAAAATAATTATATCAACTGCAATAATGAAAGACAATCAGTATTTGCAGATTAGTGTTTGTGTTTATTAGGCTACCGTCCATGCTGCTAATAAGTGTTCGCGTTAACTATGACGAGAGCACATATGCGGAAAATTACCTTGACGGAAAGAAGCCTTCGCGAATAAGCGAATTGTCCGGGTAAAAATCTCAAAATCGAAAAAAAAGAGAGGGAAAGGATGTGTTCAATTCTGTTTCGCGTATGCCGCTTTATTGTATTATTAAACGTTTTAGCGGAAATTTTATATGAGCAACACGAGAGCACTGGCCAATAAGACTTGAACGCATGGAATCGATTTAAATTTACGGAATACTTGGACCGAATAGTTGAAATTATTCGACCAAATGAACGAGTTGCTCGAAAATCCCGAAATAATTGCGGTGGTGGATACAATAGGCGATTCTACGTTTCAGTGAACTCGAACAATATTACGGAATCGTTGATTTTTCTAACTAGTTACGGTACAACTGAAAATACGGAAATATAATGATACTGTAATTAAACTGTGGTGTCATTTCGGTAAATTCACGATTATAGAAGTGAATTTTTAGTGATTTCGGTAAATCATGCAAAATAGTTAGTTTAGTCGAAACGTTTGTAGGTATGTATGTCCGAAAATTAGAATTTTAATCTTTAAACTCTTTTACTTGTATCTTTATCTATTTCAATCTTCAAACTTTTGTACTTGTAAACTGTAAAGTATTCAAATAAGCGGCGTACTCGTTAGATCCAGAATGATTTTTGAAACTTCTATTTCCGGATCTCCACGACGCGACGAAGCGACTTTTTTTTTCGCATTGCAGTAAAACATTTTCCACGCAATACGATTCGAGGCAATTTCCATATAGCTGAAGTCTGTATCGACACTGAACATCGAATTCCCTCCCGGAAACGCCGCGATGTCCATTGAAACGATTCCTTTGTACCACGGCAAATACGACGATTTTCAGGCGGACTTAGGCTAACGAATTTAATGCTCCGGCCTGCACTCGTGTCTCCAGTCGCGGTTTATAATATATACAATGTAAACGTGTACGCAGCCATTCAGGGAGTTCATTAGCGACACATGCAACCTACTACCATTCTTCGGGGTTGCTGCATTTGCAACGCAACGGCGAACCGGTCTTTGAGCGTACTCCGATCCTCGAGGGGAAAACACAGGCGTTTCCCGTGAATCGATTGATTTTGCTCGATTGTACAGACGGACAATGCGCAAACGAAAGGCGGGCAAACGAAGATTAATACAATGTACCGGAGGCACACGAGCGATAATGGCGCTCTCGTATTTGCCTCCTTTTCCTCAACCGTTGTACTTTTCCTCCGACAATTCCGCATGCGGGTCCCATTTTTTTTTCCCTCTCGATCAAAGCTATAAATTTGTTTTGCCCGAAGCAAGAGCATTTCAATTTTACGAATTTTATTTGTCCCATAACTGACAATGAATTTTTGCAAATACAGAGCCGCTTCAAGACATTTAATCTTTTTTTTTTCAAATTAGTGAATTGAATTTTTAAGATACATTTCGAAGTGCATTTACATTATGAGTTTTCATAATGTAAAGAAGAAAGATATTTTCTGAGAAGGTAACTTTCTGAGAATCTCAGATAGTTCAAACTCGAGCCAAAGTTAGGTGTCAGATATCGGAAGGATTGATCGCACAAGAATGCCACGGGCAGTTTACTTTAAGCAAACCGCGGCTATGTTATCTGTTAATATTTAAACATTTTGCGCATTTTCCGATAAACTATTAAAACATAAACGTTTATTAATCATCGTTTCGATAGAAATGGTTTCAATTTAATCGACGTTTGCATGATCTAATTTGACCGAGCTGATTGAACTGATTGCAGCGCATCAAAGAGGCACATGAAGAATAAATCAAACAGCAATCGTGAGAGTTATAAAGACGTGAATTATAATGCAACGGCCACGAAATAGCCTTTTGTATATACTCGTATATTAAATATAAATTTATCAATATATTAAACTTTCCATTTTAAAACTCAAAGGGAATTTTAAATACAAGCCGAGTAGCTTTTCTTCCTGACGTTAAATAAAAATCACGACGGAGATATCGATAAATATATCTTTACACACACACAAATAAACACAAAAATATCATTCTATACTAAAAAATGATTATCAAATTTATTATCTTCCTTTTAAGTACTCTTTAACTTCTTTGAAATAAATCTTATTCTAAAACGTCTCTGCAGTGAGATTTATCCCAAAAAATTTAGAGTACCTAATAGTTATTTTTAATAATAGTTATTTTAATAACAAAGGACTTTTTTTTATCAGAATAAAACTTATTACAAATTTTGAAAAAAACTCATTATGTATTCGAAACAAAAATTTATTTTCTTTTAAAGAATATTATAAAATTTATCAAAGAAGCGATCGCGTTCATATAATAAGCGAATCGTTTTAATTTAATAATTCTGATCGAAGAATTAAACTTATTAAAATTCAGAATATATTTTGGATAAACTTAATGCTCGTTTATACAAACTTATGATAAATTTGCAGATACATGAACTTTTAAAATATTTAAAACAAGTAATTATTATTTATGTACAGTATATATATTTTTCTGTATGTAAAACAGGACTTATTGAAATGTATTAGGAAAGAGTTCCCGATGTTTCAAGATCGCAACATGTCCCACTCGTATAATAATAATAATAATACCCACTCTGCCACAGCAAGAATCATAGTCTCTTGATACCGACCGACTTCCACTTCTCCATGCCGCGAGGCATCGAGATGATACACGACGTTTCCCAGTCTAACTTACATTTCCGGCCGTTCTTGTTCCATCCAATTTCACACGCTTTGTATGGCCTAAAGGTCCGGCGCTGGTTACAACCGACCGCGATGCGGTAGTAGAGACATGCGGTAGTAGAGAAGACCCCCGCCGGCGCATTTGCATCCGCAGAATTCTCCGGTCGAATCGCTCGACCCTGCCGCGCCCGGGCAGGGGTATACCTGGCCTGGGTGGCCCGCGGCATCGAAACGCGACGAACCCTCGTGCGCGCCCGAGTGTCATTACGCGGCTCGTTTTCCGGCTTTAATTAAATGACGTGCAAAATGCGCGCGGCACACGCCCACGCTTTTCTGGATTTCCGGAAAGTCCCTGTGTATACCGAGGCGGGTGAACCGTAAACCAGAAACTCGTGCCATACTGCACGCTTAATATGACAGTACATATTACGCAACTAGTAGCAACGTACACGCGTGAATTTCAAATATGACTCCTTATTATTCCGCAGAATTTCTCCGTCACTTTGCTTGTGCTCCCAAGATAGCCGAAAAGAGAGAAGCTCATCTCAGTACGCGACATAATACACGACCGAACGAGAAACGTGATCTCGTATACAGGAAAACATCGCCCGAATAGCAAATGCCAACACTTTGCCACATTATATCGTATCAAATGTTTTTACTACAGGTCATTCAGTTAGAAGCCAAATTCTCCGACAGTCGACCTTAACGATCAAAATATTCTTTTAGTTGATGTAGCGTTATTTATGAAAATTCTAAAGAGATATAGTTTATTACTTATTTAATTGTTAACCCAAACTTTTAAGGAATATAAAGAACAATCAAAAAACTACTATACTGTATTATCCTGAAAAATCAAAGAAGTAATATGATCAAATCTCTGAGTTAAATAACATTTTGTTATTTTTAATTTCCACACATAATAAACTGAATTTAAGTCAAATTAAATATTTGCTTAAGTTAAATTGTTTGACTCTACACGGAAAGAATTTTCTCTTAAAATTTATCCTGAAAATACGGTAGTCGTGGGACAACATTGAATATCGAAGAATTTTATGTAAATTTCTCTCTCATTCACTAATAAAACTACAATAAAATGTAAAATAAGTTTGATTAATTTTACTGAAATGCATGATAAAAGTCTTTAAAATATTGTATTGTACGTAATCGTATTTTCGGAGTACATTTTAAGAGAAATATTCTATCCCCGCGTATTGTTTTAATTAAATTCATAATAATATCATATATTAGATAGGTAGCGACCTATAAAAACTATTATACAACGTAAATAACTCAAATAAGGTATAATTTAACATAATGAATTTGAATGTAGGTATACAGAATGCCAGGATTTTGTGTTGCGCAAATATGACACTTGTGAAAATATGTTGAATTAGTGAAGCATTAATGCTTTTTTATATTGCGTTTGTTACACGAATAAAATAACAAGCATTTTTTTTTATGTATTGTAAGACAACTGTCGATTCCGATAGCTGTTGCCTCGATCGCATGAGTTATCCGTTCCTAGATAATAATAATAAAAAACGTTTTCTTCTAGATCTTTTTTCGTACTGAGAAATAATGACGACAAGGATGGAGCAGAACCCACTAAGCTGCATATCAACCTAAGTCTCGCTATGCAATAATAAATAATAACTTCGTATGAAAGATAACATGACGTATTATATGTCGCAAAAATACTGAGTACCGCGTATCAACCGAGTCAGTGTAACTTCTGAAGAGCTAGTACAAACAAACAACGCCTAGATATTCTATTCCTCGCGATTCCTGATCGACAATCGTTACTTGTTGCAGATTTCTATTATTAAAATGACTTGATGTAACAATTCGTGTATTACTTTCTCAATCCGATAATTATATAATAGTAATCGAATTACATGTAAACCTTGCAAGAAAAGTTCGAAGCGCGCGCGATACAAGAGACTTAAAATGAATACATACAGAAAGCAAAAATAATAAAAGAAATTTTATTTAGAAAATCTTATGTGTAGAAAATAAATAAATTAGAGAGTTTATATGGTAATGTCTTAATATAAATAAAAGAACTTTGTTTTCATGATCTTAGAAATTAAATTTCTTAATTGTATATGAATTATATTTTTGTGTGCATCCAAATAATATAATTTTTCATTTTTAATTATTTTTAAGATAACATATTTTAATTATTATACATTTTTTTAGATAAAAAATAATTTTAAGAAATATAGAATATATACAAAAATCTCACTCTATTTTATTCTTTCTGAATAAATTGTAAATTAACATTTACAATTAATGAAAAAATGAAATTTTGTAAAAACATATTTCCCCTGAACGAATGATTTTTACATTCACTGTACATCGGAATTTAGAAATATCATCCAAAAGTAGTTATCGTTGTAAGTATACTGTGAAATTATAATTTACTCTCTAAATTCTTTGAAATGGAATCTCATTCTGAGGACTAAAAAACCAGTCTTGAAAAGAGTGGCTCAATTTTCCATTTTTAAGAGATTTCACTTTTCAGAGTGAGATTCACTCTAAAAGTTTTAGAGAGTATGATTACGACTCCGTATAGTTACAATTTCGATCGGGAACAAACCAGTTGCGCGAAATATTGCTTTGGCAAATGTTTGTCATCTCGACGTGCTTATAAGTTATGAGGATTGATCATCGCATAAGCTACTAATAGCTACTAACTATTCACGAAGAACGTTTTCACATAACACGAACTTGTCACTGTTCTGTACCGAAAGATAATAACTTTGAATACAAATTATAGATCGTTCAAAATAGACTATAGAAGCAAATTATTTAATGTATAATAAAGTTTTTACTAAAAAAAAAGTTGTATAATACAGTTTTTAATAACTCAATTTGTCAAAAGCCGACGGAAACTCAATCAATCGATCCAACTATCGCGATCTCGCTTTGGTATTTCGCGTGCACGTAATTACCTTCGTTATGCGACGCATATGCATCCGCATCGCGAGGGAAAAACGCGGTGCTTCCTTTCGCTTCGCTTTGAAACGAGAATGTGTTCAACGCTCCTCATAATCTTGCATAATTGAAGTATTCATCGATAATGATGCGGCATTGCCGATGGAATCTTACACACGATCTTTTTGATCTTTTTCAGGAATATGTGAATGTATGAGAATGCATGAGATGTTCCATACAAATTACATCAACTGAATCTACACATATAACTCCAAAAATAGAATAATAGACGTGTGATAAAATTAAACGTCTAATTTTATAATTAACAAATAAAGTAAATCTCTCACGTACACGTCTCTTTCTCTACGTATATAAAAATTGCTCTAATTATTCTAATAAATTGTAAGGCGATAAATTCACTAATAAAAATAGAAACTCTTCGAAACTGTGTATTTCGATTGTGCGACTTTTATGCAGCACCATGTTTCTCTGGTGTCAAATGGCAGTCGCGATATTTCACTCATTAAGAATTTCCAAGGATGAAAAATGGCTTTATTTTCTCGCGCGCATATTGCCACCCCTCGTCGCGACGGGCCCTTCATCTAGCGCGCGTGCAATAAATAAAGTGACGGTCACAGTAATTTCAGCCACGCACGATTGGTAGTTCCGACGATTCCTCGCTCGGCACATCGTCGGTATTAATTATTCGTAGCTGTTAGTTTTTGCTGAATGCAGCATTCCACATTACGGATGTCGCGGGCGTGTCGAGTAGAAACGAACAAGTACGCGTAGTTCATTACTGCCGAAAACTGCATTGTCGCAAAAAACATATATATTTTGCTCCGCTTCGGTGTTTATTGATGCGACTCGTCAAAAATTAATTAAATATCGTTCTTTCGAGAAAGAAGAAAAATATGAATTCTTTATACGTACCGTGAAATAACTAATTCAAATTAAAAATAAATATCTATACAACACACATGTACAAAATCAGAACATAAACATCTTAAATGTCCTTAAGATGCATTACTGATAAAATTTTACACACACACTTTTTAATCTATTTGAGGAATATATAAAGATTATAAGAATACATAAATCGTTCTGTAAAAATTACACAAAAAATTATATTTTCAAACAAACATTCATTTCAATTTAGTATATTTTTTTCAACGTATCGTTATCGTTTTTAAGACGTTTTAGGTCTCGATTTTGACGTTTGTTCTGTCTGTATATTAACATTTGGATCAAATTTATCACGATTTTGTATTAAAGTTATTCCATTTTACGGTAATTAAATTCTAATCTCTGTCTACATAATAATCGACAATCTCCGTCCCGATGTTCGAAGGGATTAACTGAGAGCAACGCAGCGTACCATATTCTAACCGCGTCTGTGTTCCGCGGTTCTCTGCCTCCTCATCGCATCCGTCGAGCATCCAAGTCACGCGCGTTCGAAATAACGTAGTCCGTGAGACCAATACATCCCAATTAATATTCCATATCGGGTTACCTACCGACAGATCGGTACGGGATTCGATGCGTCGTACTTTCGCGTGGTACAATGGGTGTTACGCAACACAGAGTACGAGCTAGAATTTCGCCAGTCGAACAGATGTCGCAGAGACAAGAGAACAGAGAAAGGAAGGAAGATCTGGGGCGAGAAACTATCAGTGATGACTTGGGAAGACGGAAGTAGCAACATTACTTCCGTCTGGCTGGGAGATTCAACATGAAGAATAATTATTTTTCGTGTGGTAGACGGCAAAAGTGAAAGGTTTTTTGTATGGTACAATTCCCTTGTTCCAAGACGAGAGAGTCTCAGAAACAGACTCAGCCATTGTCAAAATGTAGTTTTCACTATGTTGTTCTTAATTTTGTCAATACACACGGATTGGAAAAAATCTTGTTGCATTAATTGAAAATAAGTAAGTATGTTAAATTTATGTGAAATTATGCCTATATATACATAAAATTTGAGTTATTTTTAATTATTTCTATATGTCGCTATTGTTCAATATGTGGCATTACTTTACCTAAAACAATAGAGTTAAACAATTTAACTCAAAAAAAAAATAAATTTGACTTAAATTTAGGTTATTATTTACTAAGCGTATACGTTATATAAACATTATTTACTTTGAAACTCTCACAAATATTAACTGATTTTTACATTTTAACATACGTGAAAATTAAAAACAACAAAATATTATTTCAGAATTTTATTGCTATTGTTTCTTTGACACACACACAACAGTGTGACAGATTTAATCAGAAACATTGTTAGCAAAGGAGCAATGATAATCCAATCTCTTAAGTAAATAATTTTTATTATTTCTAAATTTCACGTACGTCAAAATGTAAATCAATCAATTATGGTTGGTGGTCAGTTTCGAAATAAACAACGTCTATATTAATATGTGTGTGCACAGTAAATAATAAACTAAATTTGGGTCTAATTTGATATACATTCGAGTTGAATTGTTTAACTCTATTATTTTAGTTAAATTAATATTGAATAGAAGCAGCGGCGACTTGGAGAAATAATTAAAAATAATTCAAACTATAGTTAAATATGTCAAATATTCCAGTCGACATAATCAGAAATTCAATTGCGAAATTAAATTAATTAAAATTCTGATTCACACATGATATACGATTCCGTTTCTTTACACTTTTTGCTAGTACAACCAGAATCTTTTTCTCAATAATTTTCCTTTTAAGTTAATCGCTCGAATAACAGATGTCAGATAATACGATTCCTGCGATTCCCTCGACACGGTTGATTTGTTTGGCGGAACACAGATGAGATTTCCTTTGATTCTTCAACGTGGTATCTCGAGGCGGATTTGTGCGAAAAATTCAACATTTTCACGTCCGTGTCGCTTTGTGCGTAGATATAGAAAACGTATTTCGTGGACGATGTCGTATCGTGCTTTGAAAATTTTCAAGACGAGCTCCTCTTAGATCGAGCACACGCGCTTTGCGAATTTTTCAATCACGTTTCGCGCTGACAGGATTAATAAAGCACGCCGAGCCGTGTTCCACGCCGTGCCATGCCGCGTCGCGAGTGGAGTTTCCAGACTCATTTCATGCAGAATCGAATTGGATTTCCAGGTCGGGACTGGTGTGTATAACTGTGTGTAATCCACGAAAGGGAGAAGGAGATAGAGATGAAGATAGATAGAAAGCGAGAGGGAGAAATATGCGGCTGGGATGCACGATCCCTTTGATGTGCGCCGCCGCCGGCTCGGAGCGCCGCGACGCTCTTTCAACGAGAGCGCTGCACTTTGTTACATCGACGCTAAATAATCGGTTTATAAAAATTCATAGCGAGTCTAGTGAGGCAGGTTTATATCCAGCACCACTCGGACCACACAGTTTCCCTTCACTATTCCACATCCCTTTATTCCCTTCGTATCCTATACCGCAATAGCTAGACGGTATGACCAGAGCTCGCAAATTAAAAAGAGACCGTATATCACAGGATATTCTATGGGCGAGAATTTCTATGAGATAAAAGAGAGGGAAAGGCAATTGAGAAAAATTATGTAAGAGTGTACACGTAATTCGTTCAATCCTTTTCACATTAATGTTTCTCAAGAAAAGATTGAAGAATTTCTGGTTTCAATAAATCGAATCTAATATGCATAAACGAATACAAATACATTTCATAACACGTATAACAAATATTGTAGTTAGGTTATATCGTTGTTATCAAATGTATTGGTCAGTGATTGAACGTGTGTGATACAATTATTTAGATAAAAATAATATACATATATGTGCATATGCATAGCCCATTGTAAAATAAGGTGTGTCGTAGATCAATTGCTCCCGTAGGAGAATGCACCGCGTTGTATGGTAAGCAAATAGGATCCTACTGTGACTTTGATGATATATGCATATTTAAAATATACCTATATTTTGTATAGGCAATATAAAGTCTAACTTCTCTCTTACAAAATTATTCATGAGTACAAAGCATAATACAATCGGTACTGCATAAAAAAAATGACTTTACTGTAATACCTAAAAATTTGACTAAATATCTAAAAAGATTTAGTTGACCTATTAAAATAATTATATAGGACACTCACGTTGGTTGCTAAAATGTCAAAATATTTTACAATATTATTGAATTCATCATATTTCAATTTTCTACATAATCATTTTTATAATAAAACGAAAGTATTTTCAATTATTATCTAATTAAACCAATAAGTAAGAATTTCTATTTTTGATCGAAGTGGATCTCAATGCTCAAATATTTCACGGTGTAAATTTATATACATATCCGATCTGCAAATCGAAATCTTTTTCAATCTTGAAACACAATCATGAATAGAATTAAAGTAATAACATTACATATTAATTTGACAAACAATTTAATAATATTGATGCCAGTAAACATCTTACACAAAACTATTAATAATTTAATGTTAATAAGAATAATAATTTTAAAGCTGCAGAATTTATTACAAAAATATTATCTCGATATATTACTTCTGAAAATTTTCAGATCTGATTCAACTTAAATTTTTAAATACTTCAACAAATAGGTACGTTCTTTTTCGACACTGTGAGGTTTAATTTTAAATTTGGTCGTTGCTGAACAAGCTAGATATTCGTAGGAAGGTGCGTAATAGAGAGAATCGAAAAAGAACTCTGACGATCCGCGATGTCCCACGGAAAATACGTATACCTCTAATCGACTCCTCAAAAAGCCACCGTGCATCGTTATAACGGTGAGTGTATGTGTATGTGTGATACATCTCCTCCCCTGGAAACGTGTGAGGTAACGCACGCGTACCACACGTTCCGCCCGCGTGAAATTAAATTAGAAGGAAAATATTCGGAGAACCGGCCAGCGCTTTTGTACGTGCGGCGAGATAGCAAGAGATAAAGGCCGCGTATGTAGACGCGTATGCATGCATGCGTGTGTATAGCATAGGATATATTCGCGCTGGCACGTTCGAGTGGCGCAACCGCTAAAAACGTACCAATCCACCCCCCAGCTTTATCGTCCACTCAATCTTCAACCCTCGACCGTATTCCCTTTCCCCACGATTCGTCTTTGTCGGGACGTTCAGACGTACCGCGTTATCTCTCATTCTCTTTTCGTGTTCTTCCGCACGCGGTCGTTCATGCAATCGTGCCGATGCATCGAAAACGCAACGAGACAGTACTGTCCCGTGCGAATCTGTGAATTTGATTCGAATTTTAAATTCCCAACAGCTAATTTATTTAACTACACCATGCGTATGACCCTGCACACAATGGAAGAAAAATGTTAAGAATATGAATAAATATTAAATATTGGAGAAATAAAAAATAAAAAATAAAGATTGAAGCCTAATAAATACAAAGAAGATATAACACGTAATAGGTCTTATGATATTAGGTGTATCCATTGTGTGTTATGTTAACCTCTATTTCTAATTTTCTTATTTCTCTAACATTCAATATTTACGTTCCTAATATTTCCTTCATTGTGCGCAGAATACCTATAATTTATTTTCTTAAAAATTTAATTATGAATGTAATATATTTTTGTTTGCGTAAATCCATCGAATAGTTTCTCTCAATTACTAATCACTAATCTTTAAATGAATAGTGGCCATATATGGGTATAGTTTCTTTGAAAATCTTGTTCTATGTGGAAAAAGTATTGCCTAAATTCCTAAAAATGAAAGTAATAGGATTCACTTTCAAATTCTTCTATTTTATAAGAATATAATTAATATAAGTTTACTATAATATTATATACTAGTAAAATAATATAACCATACAATTACAACTTTTTAAGATATAAGCACTTCACCTATCAACTTTAAGTACATTCAAACCATCCACGTACTTGTTTTCACAATATATTTCTAAAGATTAAAGAAATTTCATCAATAAAATTCATTCAATTTCTTGATAATTTAATCTTTAAAAAATCACAAATTATGAAAAAAGAAAATTGATCTGTTCGAAAAGTGTTTAAAAAAAAAAAAACGATTTTTTGGTTGCAGTTCTCTTAATACGGGGCTTCGAAGCATCAAAATTTGCAAAATTAAACACAACCAGTATTATTTCGGAGGACGATGGGGATGAATTACCGGCAAATATGAACCTGACGATGTTCAAGGAAAGATACAGAAGATTAATACCCTACATGACTTTTTACGTCGCCAACAACTACCTGAACGCTCAGGCTGCATTGGCGCAAAATTACGCGGATGAGCTGTCGGGGACTCTACTCCGAAAACCTCCGTTGCAGCAACATACTGTAACTCGGCTCGTTGGCGTGCCGAGGCGTGGTGGTAATAAGTATCGTGTCAATCCACCCGACCAAGACAAGAAGTTCGTTCCGTCCGTGCAATTTGATCCTCGAAACATCGGAGGCGATAACGACTACTTCGTGCCAGTCAAATACAACGCTAAAATCAATTACGCCGAGTATTCCACTCCGTCCTATCAACTCTATCAGGTGCAAAAATCCTATCCCGAAATCACCACACCTGCTAGTCATATCCTGAACAAGGAAAATCGATATTTTGTTACCGCAAGACCCTTGCAGCCCTCTACTCCCGTCAAGAAACCACTGCTCGACAACCCGCAGGACGATTACGATCAGGATTACACGGCAAGGCCGAACATCGCCGTTAATTATGCTAACAAAGAAGGGTTGAGATACATTCCGGTACACGCAAACGTGCAGCAGCAGCTAGTAAAACCGTCGGTTGTCCCACTTTATCGAAAGCAAAACGTAAATCCGAATGTAAATCTGAACAATCTGATCGAGAGTTTTCAGTTGTCCGAGCAATTACCGGAAACGCTGAACAAAGATAATCTAGACAGCAGCATTAAAACACTCATTGAGATCCTGAACATCCTGCACAATACGCGGCAAGAGAATTTCCCGCAATCACAAGAACCTTCATTACCGCCACCATCACCGCCCAGATTGATCGGTTACGATGTGTACAAACCGAAAATATATACCCGGCCAAAGGTGATCACCGAGACGAGATTTCAAGCGACACCAAATCCTCTGATAATCACTGATGATCCCGAACGATACAAGGAGACAGACGACGTTGAAATCAAACCGTCGTTGCAATCAGATTATAACTTGAATCATGTGAAAGACGAAAAGGTGGAATACTACATCCCTTACGTTCAAGACATCTCCAACGAACAACCCAAACAGCAAGGACTCAGGCCAACCTCTACACCAATTCCAACCACTGAACACTCGTACGAGATCACGGAAGATCTGAGCGACGACATCTTACAGGACGAACGGTATACCCTACCGATTTCTACCGAGGCATCTTCGAGTCAAGAATACGTAGCACCGAACGAAGTTTCACGTCCAGGGTCGAAAATGCCTCTGCCAGCATTAAAATATGGCGCGACACGTGGAAAACCCAACGTTGATTATCCAGCATATGCGACTATTCCGGAAACCAATTTCAGTTGCAAGGATCAAAGGTACAAAGGATTCTTCGGTGACCCAGCAACCGGATGCCAAGTAAGTATATTACATTTAATAAAAATACTATTGAAAAAATTTATTAAATTTTAATAAATGTTTATATAGTACTAACTAAACATTTACTTATATAGTAAATAAATATTTATTCCGTAAAAAAGTGACTCAAATCAAATTAAATATATGTTTACATTTAGTAAACATTTATTCTTAAACCAATCTATAATTAGTATTAAAATAATAAATATTATAAGAAAAAATAATAAATTGGTAATTGGTAATTAAACTAAAAAAATGTACTAAATTTTAATAAATATTTGTTTGAATAGTACTAATTTACTAAATACAAACATGTACTTATTCAGTACAATGATTAATTTAATTCAAGTCATTTTTTAATATAATATTATTTACTGCAGATAAATATGTTTAGTTGGTACAATTTACACAAATATTTCCTAAAACACTTGTGTAGATTTAGTAAAAATTTTTTCAGTATAGAATATTCTACATTTTCTACATTAATCCTAATCTTTCTATTTTTTCTCTATAATCTCTTTTGAATTGAAAGTCCATGTAACTTTATATCATTGAAGATAGTTCGTAGAATTGCTTTACAAAAATAATACTGTTCTCAGGTCTGGCATTACTGCGATCTCAATGGTGGCAAGTCATCATTCTTATGTCCAAACGGCACGATATTCAGCCAGGTAGCATTGACATGCGATTGGTGGTTCAACGTAAAATGTGAAACGACTACTCAACTATACGTGCTAAATGAACGATTGTATAAATACATTTTGCCAATTATGCCTAAATTTCCCGAAGATTTCACCGGCCCAGAAGTAGATCGATACTTGGAACTCAAATTCAAGGAGATGGAGGCAAAGATGAAGGAAAAGAAGCTTCAGGAAAAGAAGAAACAGCAAGAAGAGAAAAGCAAGCATAAGAGTAAATCACAAACGACGAACGATGAAGAATAGACGCGTAATTAAAGCGTTATGTGCTAAATTATAATAATTTAGCCTTAACGTATAATATTACTTAACTCGTTGCCATTATAACGGAAAGTAAAAATATGTCGTGGATTGTAAGGACACAACTCTGTAATAACGAGCCTTACAATCCCGGAAAAGTGCAATATGTATATGATAGTTACATGTGATTTAAGCATAGAGTAAATCACATCGCGCGTAAAATAAGTTAGATTATCTTACGGTTTCTGTACGGGTATGAAATGGCTGATGATATTAAGTATTTCTTATATTCTCTCTAGTCATATGCGTGTCCTATTGCGTACCATTTATCATAAAAATTGCCCGCCTACCTTACGAAAATTTGAATAAAATTCAACTAAATTATAAATTTCAGATATAATCAGAATATTTATAAAATTTTTTTTTAATATCAAATTTCACAAAATTTCAAAATAAGCAAACAAGACAATTGTATCTTTCTCAACAACGTGAATGATACTACTAATGGACCTAAATGACTCTCTTTAAGATATTGATTATAAGTAAATAATTGTAGATTTTTGAAAGTTATTTCTTAACCAAAAGCTATTGAAGTTATTTACAGTTCAATATTGTTATATTTAATAGAAATTTTCATAACTGTTCAATGTGCTAAATCGCACAAAATTTTACATCTCAAGTAAATGACGTAAATAGTGACACTTATATAGGAGTATTATTGCGCATTGAGAATATAATTAATATTTTCATTGCGAATACCACATTCATAGAGAAAAATCTATTAGGTTTCGCCATTTATTTATAATTACTTTACTCCAATATAAAATATCTCAATCTGTACATGATCGTTTATATTTAAAATATGTACTTGTATCATGTATTTGCGAGAATATGACTAGAACATTTTATTTATAATTTATATCAAAAACTCTTAAAAAACTACGTTAAAATAGTAAGCGATATGTTTGAATTATATATCGCTAAATGACCATATGTTTAATCTTTTTACGTGTATCTGATACTTTGTTAAAAGTTTTAATAATTAAATTTATTTATTTACCACTTCCTGGGATATACACCTTGTAATAATTAAACGAGTTACCTTGTTGAGAAAAATATTTAATAAAAATTTGTACTCACCTCTTTCGTCTGGCAAACTCGCAGCAGCGTTTCCTCGATATGCATGTAGGTCTTATTGAACTCTGGTATCAAAGTTTCATTCTACCAATGAAGCATAAATCGTTTGAGTTACTTTTAATTATATACAATAAATTTCTTATAATCTAACCAATACTCTACTAACCTTTTCAGATAAGGATACAAAATTGTGCAATTTGTGTGAACACAAAGTACAATTCGAACAACAAGCCACATTACAGTCATTACAGAAATAGCTTAGTGCTTCAGAGCATGTTGATGAACAGGTATTCAACATAGCAGCAGGACTGTCAGGACTTCCATCGTGTATTGGGATTTGTGTATGATTCTGTAATGCTCTTCCATGAATCTAAAACCAAAACAACCAAAGCCATAAGATACAAAAAAAATCTATTTAATTGTAAGCATCATGCATAGGTATGCCAATTTACTTTTGAATAGCAGCAGTAACAATAGAGAGCTATACATTGTGGACACTTTACATTAGCTTGACTTCCACATTCATGGCAACATCCTATAACCAAAAACAGATATTAAATCATATTCTTAATATCAGAAATGATAATTTATTTAGTCAGAAAAGATTATTTAGTCAAATAATGTTCTTTAACCTTTCTTTGATATCTGACGTAATCGTGAAGATAATTTGTGACAGAATAGAAATTCTTCGTCATTTTCCAATGGACGATGATAGGATGAAATAATCAATCCTAATGCATATAAATTCAATGGAAGCAAGGATTTAAAGTTTTCAATATTTTTATCACATTTAGGACACTTTTTAAGTTTCACACATTTATTGTTGATACACTTGTTACATATTGGATGTCCACAATCCAATAACAGAGGTATGAATGTTCCTTTTGATATGGATCCATTGAGATTCAAATTTGATATATCTGTAACATTTTTGACACAAAGATCTTTCTAATAAACTGTTTATTACAATCAATTTGATATATCAATAATATATAAGCTATATATTTATCTGCTATTTAATAGGGCAACAAGATAGGCAAAACAAATCATTTTTATCAGACTATATGACATACAGAATACATTACTTACTTAAAGAATTTTTATACTTTTAAAGTTTTCTTGTATGTTTTGCTTTTTTCCTTTTGTTTACATTCAAGAAAAAAAAAAGAGAAAGGAATACATATGAAAGTTCATAAAAAACAATGCTTAATAAATATTAATTTTGATAAAGGTCTGTTCTTTTTGACTGAACTTCTTGCACGGACCATCCATCCTCTTTCAATAAAAAAAAAAAAAAAGAGACAAAATAAACTGTGTAAAAAGTTCAGCTAAAAATAACAGGCTTCTACATACAAAATAAATATAATGTGGAATAAATTTCAGGGATTTTATAATAAATATTCAATTATTCCGTCAAAGATGTACGTATAATAATTATATATCGCAAGCTACAAAGTAAATACAGAAGAAAGTGTTGACGAGTGTATGGTTATAGGATCACGAACACATGGGATTCTAACCTCTCTAACCTCTCAAACGACCCTTGTTCTCGCCGTACGATCAGATCAGATGAAATGAAAGGAACACTCGCGAGAACGTGTCCATCGACATCGTATGCGACGTCAACATCGTCGACAGGACATCTCAGGCAGATCTTAGAAACGCAATTACGATTCGCCGGCGATTTCGTCGCGTCACTGATATCCGGAATCGATAACGCGACATCAGAACATGAGGGAGTGTATGAGATGTGTGTAGTATAGAAATTACCTGGCACGTAAAACTTGTTCTTGCAGAGGACGCAAACTACGTTTCTCAGCTTCGTGCTGGGGACACTATAATTCGATGGTGATAGCCGGTGTAACGGCGTCGTGCGCGACTTTTCAACGATGCACGGATACATGTTGCTCGAATCTCGACGCATCCTGCCGTTATAGATGCGACGACAACTCTAACGACTCTTATCGAAATCGACGTGTCAATTCAAGACAATCGAACACGAGGCGCCGGTTTCACATAAACTCCGTTTAAAACCATACACACGCCGCCAATCCGTTTCCTTAAGATTACCCATGAACACTTACAGGCACTTGTCCACGCTCATTGGCTGCACTGATCATGACTTTTACCACTCCCCCTTATTTAGATATTGTGAATTCTCAATTATCAGCACAGTCATCGAGTCGTATGGTAAAAAAAAACCCGAATCGTGATACGAGGTCTATGACGTTCAGTTCATATATTAAAGACCTTGAGCTCAGTCTTGAACTCTTGAGGTCTCACAAATCAATCAGAAGGCCGCATTAGCGTCTTGAGACATTACTTATTATTAAGACGGTCTTGAAATAAGAACCGATTATGAATAAGATCGGCCTACAATAGAAGTTGTGACGATCGTAGGGTCTTACATCGTGAAAAAAATCAACCAATTAAAGACGATTATTTTTTCATATTCGACTGTAATTGCTTAATTTTCCACGACTTAAGACTTTACAATCGCTTACGACTTTTATTGTAGACCTCGTACGAATAATAGTCAGCCCCACTGCGGTCGATAAATAAACTAATCGTGATTCTCATTCATATAATGTCATTCATTTGTAGATCGAGAGATAAATATAGATATTGTACAAAATTCTCTGTACAAGTTTGAGACTACTGTAAATTTTAAATGGTATAGCAATTCAGCAATAATTATAAGGAGGAAGATACGTGTGTTTTGACGAGGTGAAAATTACAAAAGTGAGAATATATTATAATTATAATATATGTCGACTAAAATAAAAGGTCTGTTCGCATTACGTGCACTTTTTGCATCCAGCAACTTCGCTCTTTTTCTCTTTTCAAACACCTAAATGTATATATCTATCTCATTTTAAGTTCGATCATTTTTGGGGATTTCAAGCAACACGAACAGACCTAAAATTAGAAATATTTGAAAAAAAAAAAATACTTTCGTAATTTCGAAGTCTGCGTTGCTTGCACTTTTTGCATTTCAGAATCTTATCTTTCTAGCTGAGTTTGTGCTTCAGATCTCAATCCTAAAATCCTAAAATTCAGCCATTAATTAAGATCAGTCTTAATCAACTATCAGTCTTAATAAAAATCTATATTTTTTATTGACCGAATTTTATGCTTACGGTCTTAATTTTAAATTAAGACCGCAAGCATATTTTCTCTTTTCAATGTTTAAATATAAGGTCTGTTTGCATTGCTTGTTTTTTTTTGTCCATAGCATCTTCGCTTCCTCTTTCTTCAATGCCTAATAAATATTTATGAATGAGTTAAATTTCGAGTTACGTATAAAGCAAAACGCATCATTTGTCTTTGTTGTTCATCGAATAATGAAGATAAAATATAGTACATCATGCATGACTTGGAACATATCCTATGATCCGTATTCAGAACACGTTTTTATTGAGAAAAGTGCGTTTTCTTTTCTCTGAAATTCTATAGTATGCGTAACACGTAAACTATAGCATGTTAGAGCGCTAACATCGTTATAAGCGCGTTCTGAATACGGGGCCTAATATGTCCCTTAAGCCGTAATCACACTAGCGATTACGCGATTGTAATTGACGATTGAGGATTACTTCTCAACCAATCAGAGCAAAGCAATCGGTGACTGCTTTGCTCTAATTGGTTGAAAAGTAATCCTCAATCGTCAATTACAATCGCGTAATCGCTAGTGTGATTACGGCTTTAAGGAGACCCTAATCCCGGATCTACAATAGGTGTTTTAAGCTTAAAGCCGTAAGAAATTACAGTCGAATTCGAGGAGAATAATCGATTATGATTCGTCCATTTCTTATGGCTTAAGGTTTCAAACTCTATTGTAGATCCGGGGTAAAGCAATAAAGCTCGCGCTCCTAAAGCGAACTCTAACGAAATAGACAGATGTTGCTGTTTTACAGCATATCGATATTTTATTTTATATACTACTATACTAAATTAAATTACTACTACTATACTAATATCTCACGCAGCAGTGATGCACGCAATCGCATTACCTGTCAATTTTTGTATTGTAAATTCGTTGCGATAAAGTGTTCAAATCTAATTCTAAGCACTCGACACTGTTTCTTCATACAACTACGTGGACTACTATTTCTTATAAGTCAGATTGCGCAGTTTTTATATGAAACAAATGTTTTTTTTTTTAACAATTTTATATGTAAAAAATGGTAAAGTAGTACTCAATTTTGAAATTTGTTATCGTTTTCTCTATTCTACCTCACAGACATGTATCAATGCGTACACTTTAATCTTGTGAAAAGATTTTCGAATCTGTGAATGACAAAAAAAGTATTTACGATACAAAAATTATATGGTTTAATCGGTAACACAGACGACTTTAAGATTTCCTTAAGTGTACAAATATTTTTTCAAACACGCGAACAAATCTATTTATTTATCTCGTTTTTTTGGAACTTTAAACAACACAAACAGACTTATATGCTTACGTACAACCGGCATCAATGAATTTACATTATCTTATCGATTACTCTTCGCGTTTAATCAACAAAATTAAGATATTTTTATATATAAATTTCTAATCTCTCTCTTTCTCCTCTTTACAATGCGAGTTCTTCAGCTGTACAAAATTAAAATTAATCTTGATTGTTCTTTGTTTTTTTTAATTAATATAAGTGATAAAATATATAAATATATTGTATATATATTTATCAGGAGACGCGGTGTAGTGTCTCCGGCCATGTTCAAAAACTGAGAGACACTACAAGTCTCTTATCCCGAGCCACCAAAGTCCATTTTTGGGGATGCATAACTACTAAAATATAAAAAATTTTGAATCGAACGTTATATATCCTGAAAGGCGACATATATTTTATCACTTATCAATTTTATTAATTTAAATATTGATGTAACAAAAGATTCATTTGATTTAATATATAATTGATTGACAGAAAATAATATTTATTCACCTGTTCTAGCACGATTAATATGTTACAAAGGTTTATTGAAAAAATTTGGTTTACGGATGTCTGATCGTTAAATAAAATTAGAAAATTGCTTTGTCGCATTCAGGCTGTAAAACATAAGAAAGTACCTATAAACAGTGAAATTAATCAATTGTATTTTCAATGAACGAACATACTAAGCACACAATCGATGAAGTGAATATCAGTAAATATCTGACGGAGAAGAAATACGATATATAACACTTTATATTCATTGATTAAGTTTGATTTCCAAATTATCGGAATAATAAATTAGAGTAACAATCTAGAGTAACTACCTTGAAAAGAAAAGAAGCGATTTATTCGAGGATGTTCGCTGCTCTGTACATGGAGTATAGAACGTTCGCGCCAAAGTGACGAGATCCAGCAAGCGAGCGAAGCGAAGTCAGGCGACTGCTGCTGCCTGGCGAGTGATACGCGCGGCTCACTTCGCTCGCTTTGGCAGTTTGCGAAGTGCGAACCGAGCGAAACGACGCGCGATCGGAAACGATCGCGGCAGGGTTGGAATTCACGATGACAGATGCCGCTGCTGATCCGATCGGTACGGCGACTTTGATCGAAAACGCAAAAAGGTAACTATAAGTTACTAGGTAGTAGGATAATAATGTGAGCGCGATGACTATGTCGGCTGGTATCCGCCTAGGCGCGGCTCAACCTGGTCGGTCCGTTATGATCCCACCCAGCTCGCCGAGCGATCGCTTCAGCGAACAACAGACTCGAGAAGCCGCGCCACGCGAGATCCTTCTCCTTCTTCCGCGATTTCCGTCCATATTTCGTCCGTCTGTTCATCCTTCTCGGCCACGCAACGCTGCGCTTTTGCCGCGCGCGTCGCTCGAGAATTATCGCCGACGTTCAGGATAGAATGCATGACCGAGACGATTCGCACCCTGAAAACCACGTGACGCACCAATTCTCGCGTCATTAATAATATCAGCGGTGACCGAGGAACGTATCGAATGCTCGATTCTCGCTGCCGCCTGCCGTCTGTGCTTCTCGCCGGCGTTGATCGATCGGCCCGTTCCGCGCCAACTTCAGGCAGTTCAGGCGCTTCCGTTGCTCCCGAAACGCTTTCCGTTTTGTATTTTCCGAAGAAACTTTTATGCTTATTTCGCAATTAATATTTACAGGTTTTTGAAGATGTTATTATTAGCATTACAATGGTATTAAATTGCTTGTTAATTTAATTTGTGATATTACTATTCCAAGAGAGAGCTTATTAGTTTAGGAGTATTTCAAGATCAAACAATCGGCAGTTTGCTTGAACTGGAAATTCTGTAAATTCACGAGAAGTATTATTAAGTAGAAAGGTAACACTTATTGGTTTATACATATTTTATATACGTTTTTTAAGTGTATTGAAAAAAAAAAAGATTGTGGCTGCTGCAGTAAATTAAAAATGTTATGCTATATTCAGTCGATTTGTTTCGATTCTAATGTTCTACAATTGTTTATATAAAATCAACATGTGCTGCTGGAACCGCCTTGACTGAATATAGCGTTTATTATTCATGTATTTTATGCCGTAAAAATTGATCAATCACAGTTGATTATTCACATTCGACTATGATTTTACACCTTACGGCCATCAAATAGACCTTATACGGTCGTGGCGCATTAAAAACTTAAGTATTAAAATGTAAATAGTGAGCGAATTGGCCAATCACAATAGAGACTGTAAGGCCACAACATACTCTCTAAATTCTTTGGAGTTGAATCTCACCTTAAAGAGTAAAAATTTAGCCAGTTTTTCTAAAACTGGCTCAATTTGCAATCTTTAAGAGATTTCACTCTTTAGAATGAAATTTATTCCAAAAGTTTTAGAGTAAATAGAATAGCAGAAATTCAACATGTTAATTTCCTTGCTTACGTCTTGACTCTTGGTCAATAATGCTGTCAATAACAAAACTGACAATTTTATTGATCGTGTGTGGTTAGGATTGATGGATTGACGTAGAACATTGACAGATATGGATTTTGATCGCGAGCATTAGTATATTGTTGTCTCGTATATCACAGTGCAGTTAATATTGCACGTAAAAAGAATGAAACATTTATTATCTGCAATAATGCTGATCGTGTAAAAATGCTAAAAATATTTATGCGTACTGTCAGTATTACCGATTCAATGTTACTGATCAGTATTATTCACTGTTGAATATTAAAATCATCTTTTCTGCTTAGGTTTTTTCTGTATGCCATGGTCCTTGAATTGAATGTTCATCATCCAATAAACTCGCTACTGTTAGCAAATAAATTTCTTCCGTATAAGATTCGCCTTCGGGAGAAGTCGTAAAGAGAATTTCGCCTTCTAAAGAAAATTCCTATCAAAACGTTAATCATTAGACACTTCGGAACGGATCATAAGAACGCTCCCGTACACACGGAAAGAAGATATATACATGCTCGTTTATCTCGTTACGTAAAGGTCCGCTTCGAGTTTACAAATAGCGGAAAACGCGACAGATCCAACCGCGTTCGTGTCCTTTGGGCGCTGCGATCTCCTTACGTAATCAACGCGGAAGAGTGAGACGGCAAAATTGGTCGTAATGAGGTACGAGCGAGCGAGCGAGGGAGCGTGCAATCCCGTCTCGAGTGACTCCGAGTCGCCGTCGCCGCTCTGTGTGTTGCTTGAAACAACAGTCGCGCGGCCTCTCTGGACTATAGGCGAGCGAGAGCGAGCGAAGGAGCGGAGGCAAGGTCTAGGCTGGCCGGCATTCAAGGTCGCGTGCAGAGCGCAAAGCCCGGATCTATCCCTATGCATGAATGTATGAATGCATGAATTTATTTCAGCTGTTCTCTCAATGTAGTTCACTTAGATGAATCAAATTTCCGTCTCTCTCTTCTCTCTCTCTCTCTCTCTCTCTCTCTCTCTCTCTCCTTCCTTCACCGTCTCCCGCGACGCTTCGCCGTCTCGCTCGGGCGGGTCGCCCCGCGAGCCGCGACCCGCGCGTGCAACATCGATTTAGCTATAAAAATTCCCTGCGCTCGACTCTATCACTCCGGCTATTATTTCCTGCCCGGGACCGCCGCCGTCGCCGCTGGCGCGCGGCGCGATGCCGTTCCGCTCCCGGAATTCTCCGCTCTGTAAATGCGCGCGCGGCGAAGGAGGATTAGCAGCAGCTCCGGGACCGTGCATGCATGCAACGCTATAGGAACGAGGAAGTGCGCGCCGAGCTCGCGCACGTCATACGCGCGTCTCTTCCGCGCGTGTATTGTACGTGCGAGCTGTAGAGGAGATGAGCTAGAGAGAAAGATCGTGACTGTGAGCGCGTGGCTCCGATAAGGAAATGAACGGAAACGAGACGAGAGTAAGAATTCTACCTACATCGAGAATCGAATCTCGCACTCGCTTCGCTCGCTCGCCAGCCGCGAGGATGAAAGGGCGTAACATCGATTAGATCCCGTTATTTACCACTACATCGACGAGACATTAGCGGGATTAGTCTCGTTCTACTCTCTGTCTCTGCTGCACATGCCATTCGATATCATGCGCAATGCAGTTTTCGAAATTTATTTCTCGATTCGTTATATACGTATGGGAGTGAAAAAGATGTGCAAGCCGGAGAGAAATTCCTCTTTTCGGAAAGTAATAGGAAATTTTTTCGTAATGATCCAAATACATCACGATATTTTTATAAACGTTCGAGGTTTTAATTATTTATGATTTTTATTTATAATTTGTACAAAAATCATTTTAATTTTAATTAATATATAATAGGTATATATATTGGGAAAATAATTTAATTAATATAATATATTGGAAAAATTCTTTATGTCATGGCCAATCAGTTACAGAGCGTGTCGGATATCTTTAACATCTTCAGTGATATTTTTTTATATAATAATAATTCAAATATGTCACGATACGTTTATGAATATTTGGCCTAATTATTCCTTAATTATGAATTTTATTTAATACATTTTTTAAAAATTCTTTATGTTATCGCCAAATAATTGTAGAAAGATCTAAATATAACTTATTACGGCGCAAGTGGATAGACAACGTATTTTAGCGTGGATAGTAAAACCGAAGTAAATAAAAACGAAGTTTAATCTCTACTAATCTTATTTTCTCAGAAAGCACTGTTTTTGTAACAGTAGTTGCAAAAATATGACAGTAGCAAACGTGTTGTATAAATAGCAGTGATATTAATGTTCAGGCTATCCTTGGATTCAACAGGATATTGACGAATATTCACCGTCACATCTATGCTATGTAGGTCAAGCACGTGTCGCACCTTTTCTGCGCAAAGAATTGTACAGTTAATTTAAAGCCCGAAACTCTCTCTCTCTCTCTCTCTCTCTTTCTCTCTCCCCTTTTTCTTTCTCTTCTGATCCAGCTACATAGTAGCAACCTGACAAAATCCATGAGAGCCACGTCCTTTTCGCCGTGAACCAGGAAACGCTTTGCCTACGTGAAGAAACGGCGCTGGAAACTTTCCGAGCGGTATATAACTATACGGTAGCCTGGCTGGGTTCTAAATTCAATTCCGTTGACCTAGATTAGGTGCTACGTGACACGATGGAAGTTCGCACAGTTGATTCTCTCTCTCTCTCTCTCTCTCTCTCTCCTTTCCCTGTTCCTCTTCCCCTCTCTCTCCTCTCTCTTTCTATCCTTCTCTCGTTTTCACCAGGCTTTCTCTCGCACGCTCTCTCTTGGTAAATTCGTTTGGTCGTAGCTCGAGAGGCAATTAAAAACGCAAGAGAAGATTATTCTTTAATATCACCTGTGGTATCTGTCGCGCTTTGGTACTGTAGTAGTGTTTTACCGAATAATTATTTCACAAAATCCTGCCCAAGGAGAACAAGAGAGTATTACAACATCAATATGACGTCATACCGGCACCGATTAGTGACTGAATTTATGTCATTTTTTCGTCATGATTTAGTTAATATGACGTGTTATTATGACTTCTTGTTAACCTTGGGTGAAAAATATATATAAGAATACACATGTCTCAAATAACGAGAGAGGAAATTTCAAGATTTTTAGCCTTTTCAACGCAGAAAAAAAACTGAATCGTTCTAATCGGCGCTTTTTCATCTATTTAGAATCGCGTATATCTCTTTTTGTAAGATTTAAACGATCGAGAGGGATTTCTTCTCCCGGAATCATGATTGTCGTCACCGTCGAGAGTATCGCGGAACGTGGAAAAGATCGGCAGTGAGGGAATACGTGGAGTAAATGGAAGATCGATGAATAATTTTGGAGTAGTGGACGGGCGAAAAGCCATCGATTGAAATTTTCATCAACCTTTCGCGCGATTATTTATTCACGGAATAATGAATGGGCGAGCGGAGCGACGAGTGGCCCGGGAGATAAAAGGCGATGTCTAGAGTCGTTCGAGACATTATGGGCCGTTTATACGCCTCCGCTGTGAAACTTTAAAACGCATTTAAACCTCGGCACGCTCGGACAGGAATCGAAAGCCGAGAGGAATGATAGAATGAGCGAGCGAGAGAGAGAGAGAGAGAGAGAGAGAGAGAGGAGCAATCTGTCGTGCCGACCGCGCGTCCTTTCTGATACGCGCGCTTTCGCCTTTATTTTTCATGCAAAAACGCCGCGAAACGCATTCAATAATTAAAAGGAGGAAAAAAAAGGAGGGGGGGGAACCGTGCCCAGCATATGCGGTTGACATTAATTCACATCGTACACTTTCCGTCGTGCAATATTTACCACCACGCTTGAATATTACCGCGGTGTTCCAATATAGGAGCGCGTGTTGTTGGAACACGCTTGAAATTCATGCGGTAAAACGCGAAGCTCGTGGAAGGGCGCCGCATTTTATACGCGGTTTCGTACGGCGGAATCGCTCAGGCTTCGTGTTATATACGGGAATCGTTTTTGGCGAACGGTCTTGAGACTCCTTCGAGGCGAAAGAGCGAGAAAGGAACGGCGACGACGGCGGCCGCGAGATCCTGCCGACGAACGGTTTTGCGCAATCCCTGGCCTTCCCGTCCTCCTTTTCAGCAAATAGCTACTCGGCAAGAAATCTCCAACTCCGGATGTTGCGAACGTACAGCGATGTGAATATTATATATATGTCTACGTTCTTCTGGCGAGACTGCGTAACTCTTTTATCGATGACAGATTAAAGCTATAAACTTTTGTGTCCGATTCTCTTGCCAAGAAGACATCGAAAGTGAAATATATTATTTTTCGCGGAATCTTATAAATCTGAAAGAGTCTTTAAAGTGTCAGATTCTGTACATTATTCTGACTGTTAATCTCTGCTGCACCGGGAAATAATGATTGCAATTATTATAATTTAATTACGTTCACTGGCGAGACTGAGTAATTCTTTTGTCGATAACAGATTGAAGCTATAGAGTTTGGTATCCAATTTTCGTGCCAAAAGGTCATCAGTAATTGAAATTGAAATATATATTAGCTCATGGAATCTTGTGAATGTAAAAGAATCTAAAAAAAAAATGCCAGATTTTATTGAACGTCATTCCAGCTTTTAATCCCTGCGTTGAAAGAAAATGACTGCAATCATTACAATTTAACTATATTTACTGGCGAAATTGATTAATTCTTTTATCGATAACAGATTAAAGCTACAAAGTTTCGTCTCCAATTTTCGTGCCAAAAGGTCATCAGGAATTGAAAGCGAAAAGAATTTAAAAATTGACAGATTTGCGTATCATTCCAGTTTTTGCATTGTGAAAGAAAATGATTGCAGTTACTATTTAGCTATATTTACTGGCGAAATCGAGTGATTTTTTTATCGATAACAAATTAGAGTTTTGTGTTCAATTTTCGTGCCAAAAGGTTATCAGAAAATAAAATATAATATTTTTTCATGAAATCTTGTGAATCTAAAAAAGTTTTCGATGCTAATTGTATATTTTTTGGTGAAACTATAATTATAAATATTAACAACTATAATAATAAAGCCCGTAATTATAATTATTTTACCATGCAATTATAATCACAAATACTAAACGCTTTTCTCTCAACGCAGCATATCCAAATTATTTTGTAAAAACAATACAAGTCATTCATCCGTCGATAGATTGAAAAGCATGTCACAGAAAATTTCAAAGTCCCTTCGCACAAATTCCTGAAACTCTGAAAATCCGCTATCAACCCTATGCTCTTAAAGGCCAACGATATCGGTCAAGCCGAGCTCTCTACTCGTGCAAACGACAAGTACTCACCGTATGCGGCGAGTCCTCGTCGATGTAGAGGTCACACACGTGCCGCGACGCACACGCACATGATCTGTACACGGTAACCTTCCTCACTATACATCTAGTCTCTCGGCTCGCTATAACCGAGCCGCGAGCGTTTCCGGGGTAGGTGGCGGGCGTCGGTCGGGAAACCGGCTGAAAATAAGGGGGTGTGGGTGGTGTACACGTGTCGCGACGAAGCGGTCCGAGAGCGAGATGGAGCGCTGAGAGCGTTGGATTCATCCCTTTCGCGCGCACGAGCCGGAGGTGAGCCGAGGGTTGAGTCCCCCGCTCGCTCTCTCTCTCTCTCTCTCTCTCTCTCTCTCCCGTGGGCGCGCGGGTGGTCAGGTCAGGGATGGAGCTACAAGTGGTGATAAACGAGGCTGAATCCTCGTTATTACCCATTGGGGAAGAGACTCCGGGAATTCCTGCGGAATTCTGAACGCGCCGACTACTTGCCGCGCCGTTTTTCCGCCCCGGCGATCCCAATCGAACTTGTTGTGGTGCTCCGTCGCGTACACACACACACACACACACACACACACACGCTGTCGCGTTGTGTATTTTCGCATTGACTGCTACATTCCTAGTTAATTTTGTCGAAACCCAACAAACAGTGATCGTGTACATATTTTCTCTACATTAGTGCGTACACGAATCGAGGGGTTGTAAAAGCGAAACGTTCTGTGATCAGAGTGGAAAGTGGTCTTTATCAGATTGTTAGATGTACGCGGAAAGAATGAATTCTGCTGGAATATTTAAACATTTAGCCAACGATGAATATATATACAGCATAAATGCAGGAAATTTAGTTAAATATAGAAATAGTTAAACATCGACAATGACTTTATTGATCATCAAAATAATCACGAATTAAGAATGTGATAAACATTGCTGCTGGGAATTTTAACATTTTATCAATCAGTTTGTGCGTTCTGCATATTAATTTTGTTAATTCAATGAAATCATTTAGATCTGTGTTTAATTAAATTTAGATACTTCGGAAAAAATCGTCCTTTCTGTAATATAATAGCCTTGTCCAATATGAATATGCGTTCTAACACTTAAGATAAGATAAATATACATTTAAGTTGTTAAAGGAAAAACATAAATTGCACAAAGTGTAATTAAAATAAGTAGAATTATTAGACGGTTTTATTTCTGTTATATTCCGAAGGTTTTCTTAAAAGTGAAGTAGTGTACTTTATCATTTTATTTTGATCGTTGAAGAAATTCAGGAAACTATAACAATTATCACAGTGTATATTTCTGATATTCCAGAAAATCCAGCGTCTTCGACATTCCAAAATATTCGCGATTTCCTTCCCGATTCGTTTAACGGAGCCACGGACCTTTTCAACGGTGACCTTCTTTCTGTAAGTAACGAAGACGACTGAATGCCAAGTAGAATTAAGTGATGATTATTAGTACCAAACTTTTCTTCATGAATAACGAATGGTATGAATAATTGATAAATCACGCGATGGGCGGCATGATGAATGGAGTGTATAAAAGTCAAACGAAGTAAAAGATCGTTACCGTTTGGCTCTTTTTTTCTCTCATTTTAAGTTTTTATAAACATTTTGTCGGTGAAAAAACGTATAAATACGATGATAAAGATGTCCTCGAACACCTGGAAAATTTCTATATTCTACAAACGAACGCGCTCGCGCAAGAAGCACGACGGTTTAATCCCTTTAATTTCGCGTATAAAATCAAAAGCTGGCGAATCTCGCGCGGTCGCCCGTTTATATACACGATAGCCGACTGTAAAAGGGTTAAACCTGCTAGAATATTTTGCGCGATATCATCTTGATGGCCGGCGTTCGCATGTCAGGGAAAAGCGGTGTTTCCAAGATATTATTTCTGCTCCCGCCCTTCTCTTCCTTTATTCCTTTAAATGGCAGCCCTTTATAATCGTAGTCTCGCATATGCGCGTTTATTTCTCTTGCCCACCGACCTGGCGCTCGTTTAAATCTGCAAAATTATTTCGCATTACTTGCATGTAATGCGCACGTAACATTATTTATCATCCGACTGGCAGCCAGGATAAGAAGCGAACAAAAAGTTTATCATAATAAGTAATGATCTATGTATTTTGATACAAACGCGAGCGATATTTATGCAATTCTTGTGATAAGCTTCTATTTTTATATTTTGTTTCTCGTACGATAAGATTTTATTGACCTCCACAGATACGGCTGTGCGTTAACTTTCACAACAATCTTGACTATGAATTGATTAAACAACTATAATAATATGCAACGCGGATTTAATATACTCTAATTATTGAAACTTTGAAACAGATATTAATATTGAAATTCGTTTTCTATATTCTCGCGTCTGCTCGATTTTTTAAATGTTTGGACTTGAATGTCGGAAACTCTTGCTGTACTTTCACACACTGTCGTAAATCAAAGAATGTTTGAACCAATATTCTTCTGACATCTCGAAAGTATGAACGATGGAAATCGAGAAAAACGGTAGGAAAGTTTGGCCGGGCGGTAGCAGAACGGCAAACAGGCAGGAGCTGTACAGGGAGTTGGTTGGTGGTAAGGGTGGCATAAAGAGAGACGTCGAGAGAGTGCAGCCGTCATCGCCATTATCGACGGGCGCAGCATATAATAGGTATCGTCGCGAAGACGTACGGACGTTGCGTTAAAGTGCGAAAATCGAAGAAAAGGAACCGCGAGGCCTCGAGCTTCGCGCACGGAAACGCGCATCGAGAGAAGACACGATAGAGGATAAATGGCCAAGAAACGTTGACGGAAGAACTCCTCGGTATGGGATATTCAAGAAGGGAGAGCGGCGGAAAGAACAGAGAAGAGAAAGAGGAAAGCAAAAAGGAAAGGAATATGAAAAAGAGAGGAAAAAGTATAGTTGTGCAGCTATCGACTACGCTTACTTTGCCTTCTCTCAGTCTTGAGGGTAGCTTCGTCAGGTCCCGGCAATCCAGAGAGCTGACATTCGTTATCCGGAGCTGGGACGAATTTGTCTGTGAAGAGCCGGGAAGTCGCAATAAAATTGACGTCGAAAAAGAAAAGAGATAGAATCGTTAATTTCCTCTCTAACCTCCTTGCTCCTCTCTCTCTCTCTCTCTCTGTCTTTCTTACTCCGTAGAGGTGTATATTGCAAATTGACTGTACTCTGAGCCCAAACGTTTCTCGCATCGTTCCTTTTCGTTTTCGCGCCGGAAACCACATTACACGCTCCACTTTAAAAGCAGTGCACAATGACTCTCGAAATTGAACATCGGAAAAGCACGGAGGATCTCTAGAATCCATTGTCCAAACGCATTATAATCATTTTTTAGTTAATCCTACATGTGAAAGAATCGAAAGAAAGCAAATGAAGTTTATGTCAAATAATATTTTTGTGCATTTAATTTATTTAATTCTTCTAAAATGTGAAAGTATTGAAATTATATAATGCTTTGGAAAGATATTAATTTATTATTACTTTTTAAATTTTTACATAGAATGAAATAAAATTTTCATAAATGAGAAACTATGTCGTCATATTTTTTACGATCAGATATATAATTTAATTAATTAATTAATTAATATAGAATTTTTATGGTTTATTAAAATCTAGGACAACTTTAGATTTATTAAAATAATACTGTTTTATATTTCTCTCGGGAAAATAATTTGACGAAAAGTAATAATAATCACACACAATAAATTTATATAATTAATTCATCAAGATAAATTTTATTCCTTCAATGAAAATCAGATTTAACATATCCATGACAGCCTATAAAATAAGCCTGAAATACAAGGAACAAAATATTCGTTGTGAATTTGTTTTATAAAACGTTTAATTCATAACACAAGATTCCACTTTGCGATGACAACAAATCAACAGGCATACTGTTTTGTTTTCGTGCGTACTAAACGTTGACGGTAAACAAGGTCGCCGCACGTCGTGTCGCCCTGCCATTCGCACGACGACACTCGAGAGGTGACAAGGCGAGACGTTCCACGTGCCCGTAACGTTATCGTCCCTCAAAATACGATTACTTCCTATGATTATTACGGTCACCCTGCAAAAGTAATTAACACTTGCAGCTAATTCAAACGGTCTTGATAAGCGTGTTGAGGCTAATGTTTTACAAAATTCGTTTACTTAAATAATAATAGTGAAGGATACTACATGAATAATTATTTGCTTAATGTGATTTTTAAATATATTATATATATATATTTTTTTTTTATTTTCGAATAAATATCTTTTTGTATATAAATTCCAAATACATTTTAGATTTCGAATACTTAAATTTTGTGATGATTTTAATAAATTACTGATTACTTTTGACTAATAGTGCAGAGAAATAATTACTAAATCGAGTAATTCGAGCAAAGATATATAAATAAATAATAATCTCGTGGGAGGCACTGGACTATATTGCAGGTATAAATACTAAATTTTAATCACGTACAATATTTTTAAGTGATCGCGTTTTGGCGTCTTTTAATTCGATATCATTTAACATTATATCTAGGGTTATCGTCCATCCGGATTTCCCTGGATAACATCCTCTTTATTTAAGGCGGGGTTCTCTAAGAGGGGCTTTCTAAAAGCGTTGGAGGTAATTATAATAATGCAACTTGAAACTTCGGACTCTCATAATTATCTCAACATCCCCGGATATCCTAAAAAAAAGGAGTGTCCAGGGAAAGAATATGGAAACCCTAATTATATCGTATCATTAGAATAAAATTGTTGTTTTCAAATTTTTCAGTTGATAAAATATCGCGAATATAGAGTGTAATGATATATTACAACACATTTATTTATTAAATAATTCAGTTATAAATACTTTCGTATATCTTTACAAATATAGTAGGTATACACATAAGTGAATTACTAAGATTCAACAAAATCTCAATTTTGATAAAAATTAAAATAACTTGCTACTTTTTTATTATACAACAAATGGTAACAGTATTAAATGTACATTTATGTAATGTTTTTGAGAAGTTATATGTTATAATATTTCTTCATTATGATAAATATTTAAAAAATTATTTGCAATTACAAAAATGCATTTAGTCCTTTTTTCAGAATATTGATCATAATATTGTAGGAATCAACAGAAAGAAAAAATTATAGAAATATTTTCATCTTCATACTTTTTTTTAAAAGAAATACAAAAAAATACACTTTACTTTTACACTTTTATAAAATAAATCGAAATAATATATTTTTTCAATTATTTAATGTGTTTTCGCGTGTGAGATATTTTAACATAAATATGTTGTACAGTAAACACACTGTTGTCTTACTATTTTCGTTCAGTCTGGTAAAAATCTCATTAAAATGATATATAATCTATGAAAACAGATAATTTTCTTTCATCGATTATATCATAGTTTATATCATTATCACCACCATAGGATAATCAAAACAGGTTCATATTTAATTAATGTAAGCAACATCAATTCCTTGTCTATTTACGCTAATCTCCGTAAAGAGGACCTAAATTGAATTGTATCTTTATTCCGTCCATTCCCTTAATTAATTAATTTATTTCATGAGTATTTTGAATGCAACAAATTCTAACAAGTCGACAGGAGAAGATCCGAGGAGACACATCGAATAACGGTGCAGCAATCATGGAGGTAAGTAAATTATTGTTTATACACGCTTGCGGTAATTATTTTCTGAATTATTAATAATCACATAGAAATTAATTAATTTGAAATAAAATTAACTGTAAATATAATAAAAATAAATATCCTCTGAATTCAGAATTTTACCGAGAGAATTTAATATGAGACAGTGATACTCGTGTAAAAGTTGTTACAGATTTGATTGCGCATAATTCATGCGATGTAGTTAGTCAATTTCTATCACTTGTAACTCGATCTATTCCGACATTTTCCTATCAGTGTTTTTGATCGAGTTAATTATTTATTTTTAAATATGCTATTAAAGCATATAGTTGCGGGGTATCTTCTATAATATTATATTAAGGGTCGTATTCACATTTTATTTTTATCGATAAATGCATGCATTTATTTCTGAAATTCTAAAATATGTATAACGTGAACTAAATGTGAATACGGACTTAAATCATTTTCTTGCCATTAAATATCGTATAATATTGATTTAAAGGAGCGATTTATAGCAAGATTTAGAAGAATAATATAATGGTAAAAATCCCCGTCGTCATTTCCTTTCGTCGTTTAGATTATAAACAAACCGTTCCGTTTAACGGATTCAAAGCGGGGCGGAAATATGTTTGCCTTATGAACATTAATTATTACGTGCTATAAAGTTGCTGTATTTAAAATAAGGAAATTGGTTCCGACTATTTACGATGCCGTCATTGGTGTTTACACCTCGTCTTTCGCGAAAATGCCTCGTATCTCAGATCTAAGTACTCGGTGCTAATTAACAGCCTCCCCCCCCCCTCGATTCGCCGAACCGAAAGAAATCAGCGAGCGTCTGGTTATAATCACCGGGAAAAGATAGGAAATTGTTCTGCGAAATCAACTAGTAAAGTACTACGATCAAAGTGTAGATGCATTGCGTATATCACATCAGTAATGTATTGGAAATTCAAATATTTCAAGTATTTACGTAATTGAACGGGCACTTCTGATCGTGCGTGATTATCTCGAATTATTCTATTTATTACGACAACAGTCTTTCTTTGAAGGCCCGCGCGATTGTCGGCCGCAACGAATCCACGCGCGCTGCAGCGACCCCGTCGTTATATTTACGGCTACCCCCCCCCCCCCCCCTCGATTCGCCGAACCGAAAGAAATCAGCGAGCGTCTGGTTATAATCACCGGGAAAAGATAGGAAATTGTTCTGCGAAATCAACTAGTAAAGTACTACGATCAAAGTGTAGATGCATTGCGTATATCACATCAGTAATGTATTGGAAATTCAAATATTTCAAGTATTTACGTAATTGAACGGGCACTTCTGATCGTGCGTGATTATCTCGAATTATTCTATTTATTACGACAACAGTCTTTCTTTGAAGGCCCGCGCGATTGTCGGCCGCAACGAATCCACGCGCGCTGCAGCGACCCCGTCGTTATATTTACGGCGCGGCGCGCCACGAGACTAATGTTTGTGTCCGCGTGCCCAACGAATTGGGCAATCAGTGAATGTTTGCGAGCCCTTTCGAAATTCATTAGCGTGTGCCTTTCGTGCACGCCGGGGTGAAAATGCTTTGGCATTTCGATTACGGTTGCGCCGCGTCCCGGCGCGGCGCGGGTGGCCGGCGATACGATTTTCACCGTGGTCGAGCAAGAATCAAATGGTGGGCGAATGCGCTAGTTTCTGAGCGAGGTCTCTTAAGAACCACTCTCGCTCTCCCGGGGAGTAAATGACATACGAAACGAGGAGGAATTGGATCGTGTAATTCCGGTAGGAAACGAGAACGGAGATGGCCCGCTGCCGCGGCGCGGCAGCGCGGCGCAGAATACGATCATTACGAACTTTGATGATTTGTGTAATTTGATTATACGCGAAATCGCGAGTTATTCTGGGTGATCCGGGTATAAACGCGAGCGCGTCAAACCCCGGCAGATCTGGTATTAAACGGTATCGATCACGCGCGGAGCGGAAAAGATTGGCCCGATCGGCTCGAAACTGAGCGCGTATACATGCCGATTCTTTGATGCGGCGCTCGTTGCATTTTTCCTCGAAATTGTTTCCCTTGACAAAGCGGCTGCAGTAGTTTACAACACGACCGTGCGCACGATTCCCTAGGCATGCAACTGTTATATAACGTATCGCCGTAGGGTTGATGCCGCGGACAGGGATGACGGGGGTGCAACGACAGTTTTATATAGAGACGTCGAACGAATCACGGCTGCATAAATTCATCGTGGAATCGCAATTTCGTGTTGGCCGACCAGTTAGCAAACCGACGGGAACAAATCGATGCCCTCTGGGCCCAACAGCGGCAAATTAATATAGCTCCCGTCAGGCTCTGTCGATGATACGCAACAAATTGATGAAATGATTATTGCACGGACCGATATTATTAGATACTCGAGAGAAACTCTTTCACGTGAAATTCTCGTACGGAATTGTTTGCGAGAGATATCACCATGTTATATCTCCATGAAATGAAATAGTACGTTTAATTTTATGGTTTATGTATGCTATATATTAAATTTGATATAAGTTTAAAATATAACAAAGATATTTTATTGCTGCAGCTTATACGCCAAGACGGAACTTGGTTTACTTACAATTAGTTACATTCACCATATTAACACTAACTAGAATCCCAGTTTTATATAAATCTATACTTGCAAGTGCTTTTTTGTCCTACTCCTCCTATGTCACGTCCCTTTAATATATATAATAGCCTTTTTAATTTGACTGCTTACGCTAATTTACAATAATATCACAAGTACCATGTTGTCGGACAATTTTCAATGTGTTTGAAATAAATATATACTTATGTCTATTACACACTGAATTATTATATTAAATATTTTTTTTGAAAAAAAAAAAAAAGTTAAAAGTACATTTCTCTTCTATTTTGTACTTAATTATACGTATAAATGTTATATAAGTTTGAAATATAGACAAAAACATTTAATAACAATAAATTTTAATTTGCAATAATATCTCATGCTGTCGGACAATTTTCATGCTTTTAAAATATATGTGTAAATTTATTACGTACTGGATTATTATTATACATTAAATATTTTTCTGAAAAAGGTCAAAAATACATTGCTCTTTTACTTCTATTCTCTACTTTAATTATTTTTATAATCGGCACTATAATTTCTGATATCTTTTAATAAATATATTCGAGAAGAACAATTGCAAAAAAAATTGTAAACAGCTATCTAGCTACGTTTCTCTTAGATTTGCTTGATTAGTCAGCCAAATATTGATAAGATAGCGATTCATTACCGAGCGATATGAATTTCCGCTTAATATTTCGCGATCATTGCAGAGACTCATTCATATGACAGAGATTGAATAAAGTCGTCGATTTATCGTACTAGTAAAGTTTAGTCCCGTTTTACGCTGCATGTCGATGACGACATCGAGCACCCATCGGGTGACGCGGCGGTGTCAAGTGAGAGCTACTAGGTGTTGGGAGCTTCCATTTTTCAGTTTTTCCCTATGCAGATAGCACGGCTTGCTTTTTCTTTCTTTTCTCGCCCTCGTCTCCGGAGTTTTCTAGGTAGCAGCGAACCGTGCTGTTGCCGGCAGGTTGGATCGCGGAATCGACGACGACGGTCGTCACGAAAAGAAAAAACATACAGGTCAGAGGGAGGAAGAGCACCCGTTGAGAGAGCGAAGGGTACGAACGCGACGATTAACTGAAAAGCTCGTGCTCAATTTGCCCAGCACACCCTCTCGCTAGCTGGCACTAACTTTTCTTCCGATATACAGGGTGCTCAGTGCAATCACCGTCCCCTTCAAGTACTCGTCATTATGTTGTTATACATATTAACCAATATTCTGAGGCTTTTCACAACTTTTCATATCATCTACCACGTTTAGTACGCCTTAACGAAGGATTGTTACTTTACCATATGAATCACGCGAATACTGACGTGTTATATTTCGTATCGTATATACTTCTCCAAGAATATTTGAATTTTCACTGCGTAAAAGTATATAGTTGGATTTTTCAAATCTCTCATTCTTTAATTTTTCGAGAAATGCAGACATTTCCTTTGTTACACGAAATCAGAGTTGAGGTGAAAGTCACTCTTGACGCGTAGATCACCCTGTAGTCGGTGTCCTTCTCTTTCCCTTGTTTCCGCCCTCTCATCTTCCTTCGTTCCTCGTACATACCCTCTGCTACTTCCACTCTGGTTTATACGTACTTACGAGCTACTAAGCTTCTAAGCCTGCACTTGACGGCTGGTACATACGTATAGGTACTCGGCCGCAGCACAGAAAAGCTTATACAGTTTATTAAAACTCGACTTCCAACGGCCAAACGAAAGATTTCATTTGAATATATATACTATTATGCCGTTTAAGCTGATTCAGTTTTCTTCTCTGTGTTGCAAGATCTCTCTTTACTTGCACTGTGTGGTTTCCTTCTTTTTCTGACGGCCAGTCGATGTAATAACTCGGCCACTTAACGATTTCATTGTGAATGTGTGCCGATGCGTTTAAATAAAATATCCCCGATCGTACTACAGATTTTACTAAGAAATTTAGTTTTGTTATGAAGATAAAGAATATCAAAAGTATATTTTATTCTTGTAACTAGAATTACAGTCATTTTCCTAATCTAATTGTTCTAATTTCATTTTTGTAACACACACTCAGCAAAAAGATCTTTTCTTTCTTGAATCGAGTGAAGAATTTGTTATTTTTCTTCAGAATTTAGATCTTCGAAGAGTTTTAAAAAATGGTTGAAGAAAATCTGTCTTTTATCTGGAATTGATCGTTTGTCTATAAAAAAAAACTTTTGTTTTTAAGGTATCTGTGAATGGTAATAAAAGTAGAAAGAACCAATTTTGTGAATATTATTTTAATTAATTATTTTATATATAATTTAATTTTTTCAAAATGTATAATAATAATTTATTTTTCGTTAAATTAAAATATACGGGAACAGTTTCAAGTAACATTTTATTTATGGCTCTCTGGCTTGTTGTAAGTGTGTGCTTACAAAACTTGTAGACCTTTATCCTAGATCAAGGCCCACAAGTGTGAGTGATGGTACGCAAAGGGTATCTAACCACTGTAATATTAACGTAAGACAGGGGTTGCTGTCATGCCTCGTTAACGCCTGCTTTACCGTTAGATACGTCGCTGCAGCGACGATGACGAAGGCGCAGCAGCGATGAGAGGAACAATATGTACACGGTGTAATTAAAATAATATCATAAAAAGGCGACGCTCTCTCGCGATAATTTATCACGCAATATTTTCGCGTCGCAACGCAGAAAGGGAAGAGGGAAACTTACAATATGCTACTTATCGTAAAAAGAGAAGCAGTTGTTACGTTTTCTAAGATTATTATAAACGTTAATTAAATCTTAAACAGAGAATAACTGTGGTGCATCACACTCTGGCGTGCAATCTCGCTTAGTTTTCACGTCGTAGATCCCTCATTACGAGAAGAGGCACATTACTTACGAAGATGCGTTAGAATTAAGCGGACGTCTCTATCGTACATAAAAATTACATCTTAGATACGGGAGGTTTACGTGTAAAAGTACGTATACCTTAAGATAATTTGCATTTCATCTTCAGGTACATGACTCCGTAGATTTTTGAACTTTGAGTAATGTACGTATTTCGAGTTTCACCCTCTTGTTTCCACGAGCGCGTAAATGAGCGCAACCAGCGCAAAAATGTTTGATGTAGAAAGTACATTAGTTGTAAAAGGGCGTCATAATTAAACGAGTGCCTACACATAAAAAGTTATGTCTCTAGATACACAGTTGAAAAATTTTATCGAGTTCAAACATATTTCGCGTATCTCAAATGATACACTCAAATTTTTGACAGTTGTTTTAACATTAGATAAAAATATTAGCAAGTTACACAGATACTGCGTAAAAAAATTAACTCAAAAATGCAACACTGACATAATTTGTAAGCAACATTTTTTAAAATTAACATTTATGATATATTAAATTAATATGTATTTTTTATTCATTTGCTTTTCGAATTTTAAATGTCATTATTTTTTTATGTTATTTATTCACTTACTCATAAATAACATTATTTTGATATTAAAAAATGACTATCAATGTAACAAAATATTCGAATAACATAATCACATGTTAAATTAAAACTCAACACAGAATTTTAACAGGGGCTTGAGTGGACCGATTTCAATACAAAGACAAAATATTTTTTACTATGTATAATGGATTCTGAAGATTTATGCGTATAAGGATTATAGTCAAATTTCGTCTTCGGAATATATAATTCCGTAGGCTTTCGAACCTCGAGTATCACCGTTTTTCCGCGTAAACGGTTTGAGAACGCAACAAGCGCAAAAATGTTTGATGTGGAAAGTACATTTGCCCGGTCGTTACACCAATGCGCTAAGTTGTCTGCCGCTAAGTGAATTTATTGCTAAGACGAAGTCACTCGGAGCACAAAGCAGGGTCTCAAGATAACGGAATTACACTCGAAATTGGCGATGCATTACGTTCGGAAGGGCTAAGACGTGTATCGAATTTCCGGGACGGGACTCTCGGCGCTGATCTTTATAAAATTATTACAGAGTCTGTTCTCTCACGGGAGAGAAGGAACTTATCTCGAGGCTGCGACAGCTGTAATCAAGCAAGAATATGTGACAGCAATTAAAATTCTAAAAAGCCGCGGTATATCGAGAAATTAATGCGAAATCGATCGTAAAGTCTATGAAGAGGGATTCTCGAGTGCGACCGCATCGTGGGATCGATTTATCGATCGGATCCACCATATACTGTAGTGTGGACACAACGGGGAATATATTTCGCGCGCCTTACAGCCGCGGACGTGCCAGGAACTCGGGGACGACAACCACCGGCGGACCTCGACGACGTTCCCAGTGGTTGGTGCAGAATACGTTGCTGCGGGTGCGATGGCCAGAGTATCGCAGGTATCGAGAGCATGGTTCGACGAAGATGAACGTGCGGTCCAAACGGCGGATACCGAGGAAACCTCGGTGACGGAGGTGGCGAGCAGAAGCGAGCAGGAGGTGAAAGAGATAGTATACGCGAACGCGAGAGGGAGAAATAGTGGACAAAACGAAGGGGTGGGGGAGGAGGAGGAAAGTTTGCGGAAGGACGAGGGTGTTGCGTGTTCGCCGGGACTGCGAGGGGAATATTACCCGGGGTAAGGACGAGGGGGTGAGCAATCGTGTGCAGGTGCACAGGGAGAGAGGATCCGCGTACGGGCGGGTGAGTTGTGCGTACCAATCGGCGGGTGCAGAGTACGTCCGCGGGCACGCAGGAGGAGGCGAAAACCGGGCACAGCCCCAGGAGCGCGGCGGGGGCTTCCGCCATACGGGGCAAAACCGCCCCACGCCGGACCCGGGAACCGGCGCGCGTCTGGTTGCGCTGGGTGGCGGATGCACTGTCGGGTGGCGCGCGAAAAGGGGGTTCAACCCGACTCGGCGCGCCGAGAGTACGACGGAGAGGACGAGGGACAGAGAGAAGGAGGGAGGTTCGGCGGGAGAGGTGAGGCGGAGGACACGTCGGCCAGGGGAAGAGAGAAGGACGGAGGGACGAGAGCGAAGGTAGGGTGGGAGGGAAGGTTGGAGAGCGACGAGGGTGGCGGCGGCGGCGGTGATTCTCGGGTGGTGCCGGTAGTGGAGGGTAAACGGAGGGAAGGTGGCGGTGGCGGCGGTGGCGGCGGCGGTGGCGGCGGCGGCGGCGGCGGCGGCGGTGGTGGTGGCGGCGGCGACGGCGGTGAACATAAAATCCCTCGCACATGCCTGGTGCATTCATTAGGGGGGATGTGCCCGTGCAGCGTACACGTCGACCTGCATCTACGCCACCCTCTCGCGATCTCTCGGTGCCACCCCTGGCCTCAGTCGCGCTCGACGGCCAACTTAGTGCACACGCCACTCCGTTGGTCCTCCCTGGCGGATTCACTCGCTGCTTCTCACTGCGCCGTGACCGTCCCCGTCGTCGCCGAAGGGTTGCATCGTCGTGCGCGCGCCAACCACCCTCTATCGTTCGCGACGTATCGGCCGACGACGAGCGAGTTCCCGCGTTCTCGAGTCTGCTGTGATCGCGCGTAACGTGCGTCACGCATCCTCTCTCTCTGTCTCTCTCTCTCGATCTCGATCTCGATCTCGATCTAATTGTATCAAGATCGTGAATCGCGTGCGCGCGAAACGGCAAACGATGGCCGAAGCGAGCTGAGAAAATTTCGCGTGCGTATATCGAGAGTACGAAGTGCGGGGTTTTTGTCTTTTGTAATCCGAAAGTGCGCGAAAGTAAACACACATAAGCCGCGCGGGAGACTTCCAACGTAGCAAGAGCGGAAGTCCGGCAGCGGCCCGATTTCCGGAGGCTTTCCTTGGAAGTGGAAGACAAGTTTCTCCACTCCACGTCCTACTCCGAGGAAGATCGTCCGCAGAGAAGATCGTCCCATTCAGCGCCCGAAGAGGATCACGTACGACGACACGGCACGGCTTTACGCACCGCCGGAAGCTGCGGGAAGCCGACGGGATTTCATGTTCACGAATTTCAATAAACCAGGTAACAATGCGACCTAAATCAGCCGGCGATGTCCAACTGCACGGAATCGGCACGTCGGATTCGCAAAAGCTCTTCGCCGTGGCGGGACGCGCCGCGCCGCGCCGCGCCGTGCTACGCTTTCGTGTCGCTGTTTACCGCGACGGATCGGGAAAGGGCGGGAACGCCGCGACTCCACGGGAGGATTTTATCGATCGCACGATCGACGGCACGCGCGTTTCCGCCGTCCGACTTCTCCCGCGGCAAAGGGTGGGCGGGAAAGCGGACGGAGGAACGACGAAGCTTTCTGCGTCACGACGTCGCGTCACATCACCATGTTTCCCTCGAAATTGCCCCGAAATTGCTCGCAACGAAGCACCGTCGCTCGCAACTTGTTTTCCCTTCGCTAACTTCTCATACGGCACACTTTATCCGACAACATCCTGAAAACATCTTTAGGATGTTTTGGGACGTTTTTAGAAATTTGCAAGGTGCTGTATGGGTCGCTCGCTATCTTCAGAATTGACAGTGAGGAGAGGCGATGCGAATAAATTTGCATGGACGAAAGGTATCTCACATTTTCCGACTCGTCCACGTGAAGTAAACAAAATCAGTCGAACGCGCGAAAAGTTCAGAAAGTGAATAGAAAATTCGACGAAACATGATCGTCGTCTCGAACGAGAATTGAGAAAAGTAATGTGGGAAATCGCGTGCTGGGAAAATAGAACAACATAAATTCTTCGTCCGTGTCTACAAAGGATGAAAAAAAAGTTAAAATTATTTTATTCTGATTCTTATAAATGTCGATAAACAATTCAATTTTCTAATCAAAAGTCATTATTTGGACTTTTCTTGAAAGACGTACCTTTAGATCGGCTGTCGTTGAATATCAATATCGTAACTGCTCTCGACAATCCATTTGATCAAAACTATATCACCGTCTCGAAATTGAAGGAAATATCGAAGGACTTATCAGCAGAAAAATGCGCGGTAAAATGTGTGTAGATTTCGCGTTAATTCGGTGCAACGCGGCAACTGCTTGCAGCCAGGTGCAAGAATGCAGTTGGGACGGTATACGGTTGGATTCGAATTTCCATATTTTCGCTATTCATTCGCGCGAGTATTATGACTGGCTGGCAGTAAAAGGTGCATGGGTATTCCCGATGAAATATGCCGCACTTTCGAGCAACGTGCCTCGCGAGGCTGCCGTATCTCGCGTTTCCGCTTCCTCGTCCGAGTCGGAACGATTGATAAAGTGGAATTTGATATAGTAATAGAGCACAACCGCTGAAAAATTTAATATCTCAAACATAAATTTTATTTTCGCATCCACAACACTTCGCGGTGACCGATATTTCTGATGCATACGTTGCGCCTGAAAGAGACGTGTCTCAGGAACGTCTCGTTTCGAAAATTTTCATTCATAAGAAAATTAATTAAATGGTCGGTAATATTATCGTAATAATATTAAAAAATTATTTATAAAATAATGTAGAAGAAAAAAAGATGTATTTTTACTTCAATTTTCATGTCAAAGGAACTTTGTTTACAAAAATTTCTTGGCACATTTATGAAAAAATTATATTGTAATTAGTTAATAAAAAGGAAAAACATACGTTCCGAAAATGTAAGAAAGAATATTACTAGAAATATGCATATCTTGTACAAAAAACTGAAAAACTGGACCTTTCAGCGTAACTTTTGAATAAGGCGAACCTTGATGCATAAATTTCATCGCCGTCGGTCCTCCTGTTTGAGCAACGACAATTAGCGCATCGGATCTTTCAGCGTGAAGCATAATTTTGATTGGTATGCGGGAGATATCGGCATCGATCCCTCGCGATTAATTCCGCGGATGTGCCCTCGCGTAGAGATAGCCGCGCGATTCATAGCGCGTTAATTACAAATGCGGCGGGCCGTTACGAATGCTAACCGACTAATTCCGGTTTCGTATTTCAGCGCCGGCCACATTTTTCTCACGGCGAACGACTATATGCGCGCCACGTAAACTTGCGCAGACACTCGAGGGACACACATGTGCGGCTAGAGCCATGCGACTCTACGTCGAGCTTAATTTTTAATCTAGCGTAGCGCCGTCGAGAAATAATCCGCCACTTATTATGCAAATTTAATCGCGCGTTTATCGCGAGGCGCGCTAATCGCAGATAACTTTCCCGCTCAACTTCGCCGTTGCGGTGCGTCCATTCCCTTTTTTCTTTTTTTTTTTTTTATTTCCGGTACGACAAAGAGCCGTCCCGGGCCGCTTTGTTTTCCCGACGGTGGATACGCCCGCGTTTAATCCCCTCTGCGATCCTTCTCGACACGACCATTATGCCGTCGCTGTCGTAGTCGTCGTGATCGTGGTGGTTGGCGCTGCTTCCAAGTTCGGGCGCCGATTCAGGTCGTGGTAGTTCGCTGCCAAACAACGCATCCATTCAATCACTGGGAGTGGGTGAGGGTAAACGCCCGGCCTTTCGCGATCTCCCTTTTGACACGCGGCAAGAAACAAGATCGGACGTGCGAGAGAATTTTCCGGGCGAAAGAACAGTAAAAGAGGAAAGGAGACGTAATTCTTCTCAAAGGCCCAATTTTTCATTATCTAGTTATAGCTTGCGGTTGAACTTAATTTGATGTTCTACTCAATGAGCTTTATTCATGACATCATTATACATGAAGCGCATTAGATAAAACATCAGGTTAAATGGCTGCTAATCACAAGTTAACCAGAAAATGGAAAACTGGGCCAAAGTGTAATAAGACAAGTGCAGCATTCCCGTGGATGCGCTGTAGATTTGGGCCAAAATTTCATTAGCTGTGTTACCGCTATTATACGCAGGAAAGTTTTGTGCATAAGACATAAAGCATAACACACGTTCTACAATAAATCGTTATATGAAGCTGGAGCAAAAACTTTCCGATAACGCATATCGCATAAAGCATAAGAAAATCAACCAATCAGAGTCTTTTATTTCATGGAAAGAAAAAAAAGAAGAGGGGGTCTTTGATTAATATTCTTATGCGTTTATGCAAGACTTTGCGCTGTCGTTCTTAAGCTCTAAAAGCCTAAAGCCGTAAGACCCTGACCAATCGCAGTCGAATATGAGAAGAATAATCGATTATGATTGGCCAATTTTTTATGGCTTAAAATTTTAAACTTAATTTAGGTAACGGCTTATTGCAGCAAAAGCTTATAAGAGAATCAAGTAATTAGAGTATGAAATGAAGAACTTTGACTAATTTTCTTATGACTCATGCATTATGTAGCGTTATGCAGAGAGTCTGGGCAGCAAATTTAAATTTGATTCATTGTTTCCAGTATTGCTATCGCCATTATGCGGAATTTTGCACTCATCTTATTATTACCTTAATTCCTCTAACATCAGCGAGCTATCTAAGCTTAAGAAAGTCGAGAAAATCACTCTCGGAGATTCTAGGTTGATTCGAGAAGCCGAATATTTCGCGAAATGAGTCGGGTAACTCTTTGTGATGGTTTGTCTCTCTGGATGAGAGACGGGTACTCCCGGGTGTGAGCTTAGTTCTCCAAAGTTTACCAGCTCCCATCACTTTCTCGAGGGCAGTTACTCGGGTAAGAGACGTCTCAAAGTGTTTCTATTATTCGCAGCGTCACTCGGTCTCTCGAGTCATTTGGTGAAAGATATTTTGAAGCTCTCAAGCTAGATACGTTCGCTTATAGACGTTCTACGAGGTCGAAGGGTATTCTGGCTGCGAGCGAGCGCGGTGTCGTGATGTTTACGAGACATGTACAAGTAGTTCGACGTTCGCTTTCGTGAGAGGAACGTTGGGGGTGCGTTTGAAGATCCCCGGCGTGTGCTCAAAGCGAGCGTGCCCGCCCAACCCGCCCTTCGTCTCGCGACCGCGCTCCGATTGCATTGTGGTCGGGAAAATGCATGCCCGAGTGCAGCAGCGGCGCGTCCTTTATCGGCACGGTTGTCCTACATAAAGCTTTTTCCGAGCATTTCCACGTTATCGCTTGTTGTTTGCGTCACGGACTCGTACTTCCAATTCCTAATCGATTTGCGGCGTCGAGCGGGAATCTCGAAGAGGGAGAAGGAAAGAGATGCAGTCGTCACTTTAGCATTTCGCGTTTTAAAGATATGGAGAAAAGCGAAAAATAAGAGAGAATCGAATAGCTTCTATTTTTCTATATACTCGCCGTTTGCGGAGCGGTGAAATCTATTTTTCCACATCTCGCGAACTGTACTTTGCTCAAGAAGAAACCGAATGGCTCGGTCACATAGAATAGAGTCGATAGAAAACGGGAATACATTGATCCGCCAGCGGATCGAGAACGAGAAAATACGCGCGTGCGAAGATCTACGTGTGAAGATTTACCCGCCGAAGATCAACTAGGGGTACTTCCGGAAGATAAACGCGCCGCAAGCCCTGCGCCGGAAATGCTTTTCCCAGCGCGCGGCTCGCTGTGGCTGCGACACATCGATCGTCGATGCATTTCGACGGTGTGGTCGCAATTTCCGGCGTCAAAGGGCCAAGGTCGGCCCCACTTAATCATGGGATGGATGCCCGTCTCGCAGGCATGCAGAAAACACGCAGGTCTGTTTCATGAAAACAGAAATTTTATTTTATATTGTCTTGTGAAGAAAGACGTAGGTAATTTTTCACGAGGATATATATATTAGTTAGGTCTTTATTAAGTATATTATATGTAGATGTGTTAGAGAATATATTAGACGTATATAAGATATATAAAAAGGGCACAATCACGAATACGCAACGCCAATTGAAGCATTCACTACGCTGAAAAAAAATTTACTAAATCTTAATACATTTTTTGAATTATCTTAACTAAACATTTATTAACAATAAATAAATATTTATTTAATAAATAAATGATTGTTAAATCAAATTAATAGGTTTTTTTTGTATCAAATAAGTGTACGTTTAACATTCAGTAAATATTTATTAAAAGTTTTTTCTTCAGTGTAGATCGAAAAAGTTGTGCAGGCCGAAACGGATAGGATATGAAATCGATATAATTCCTGTATCAATATTTTTTGAAAAAATCGATTGTGATGTTAAGCAGGTATAACTATTAAATATCAAAGAAGGAACGGTAACTCAAAACTTAAGTAACATTTTGTTATTATTAACTTCCATATACGTGAAAATGTAAATCAATTTATTTCTATTGTTAGTTTCAAAGTAAACAACATCCATGTTATTTTATGCACTTGGTTAATAATAAACTGAATTTAAGTTTCTTGAGATAAATTGTTTAATTTGTTATGCTTTAGTTAAGCTAATTACGTATCGAATAGGAGCAGTCGCGACTTACAGAAACGATCAAAAGTAACTCAAATTATTGAATTACAATATTTTGGTTTAATTGATATTTCGAGTGTAATTTGACGGTATGAATTTAACAGTATTATGACATTCTGCAAATAGATCGACGTTTTCCTAAAATATATATATATATGTATTATAACTTCCGCTATTCAGACTACTTATCAAAAAACTTAAACACAATAGGATACTTGTCTATCGTTGAATATTTCATTATCTCGGCGGATAGCTCGTTAAAGAACAAGATACTCGCGGATTCTCTTAATGAAGAACCGCTTGGCATATACAGTAAATACGTATATAGAGGTAATTATCTAGTCCTTAAAGTTAGTATGTTGTTATTAAGACGGACCAAAGAGAATCTTTCTATCAGAGTACCTTCAGTACGCGGGTTTAGTTTGGCTTAATAAATGCGATAGGGGGGGGGGGGGGGGGACTGTGCGACGCGTGTAATTAAACGGTCTCCCGTAATCGGGCTCATAGTCGAGCCTAATTACTCGTCGCCGGATTTGGTCCGATTTACACATACCGCAACAAATCTCGATCTCTAAACTCTTTCTAATGAGCTATATAATAATTAATATTAGCTAGAATCTTATTAAAACAAATTTTTTATTTGTAAAATAGAAAAATTGTCGATACCCTTGGATGCTGAATTTATTTTTAATCTTCACAGATACAAGTATTTCTTATATTATTTCCCTTTCATCTCTTCTTTGTTGAGTCAGAATCGAGTGTTCGCAGGAATTGCTGAAAGTTGCTCGGAAACGGACGACGTTTCCACTAACATAATGCTGACACGTCACAGTTTAAATTGTTAGCAGAGAACCAGACATATAGTTTCGTACATACCGCGTTTATATACACGTATATATGCACGTCAGATGTCCCAGGAGCTTTTTAAACGAGATATTATTCAGTATTCTTCGGGCCGAGCGAGTAAACGGAGATGCAGCTTTTGCGCGTCTGCATTCCGGCGATTAATACCTCATTTAAGGGAAAACGGGAAATTACGAAACCGGGTGTACAATTAGGACATGTCCGTGATTGCAAAATGAATTCCGTCCCGGTCAGGCCGGACCGGTGCATTTCGAAATGCAGCGGAAACGCGGAATCGAATTTAAACGGCAGATATTGCGTCGCGCATCGCGACAATTTCATCGCGAATGTGATTAATTAGGCGTTTTTCAAGCCGCATTAGCGGCGTTATTTTATCAAAAACGGGGAGAAAACGGATATGGGAATATTGAATTCTTCGTTTACATCGTGTTTATCGCATCAGTCGTTTTGACGTATGGGCGTTTTATGTATCGCATTTCTATCTTTGAGCGGGATATACATATATCCGTGAAACATAATTTCCAGCGATACCAATGAAAGCGCGGATTAAATCTGTTAACAGCCGTTCGGTGCTTGTAAATCTCGCGTTGGTAACCTCGGTTGAGCAGATTTTCCAATTTTCCCCGGTGCCTATTGATTCTACACGGGCATAACACGATTATCGTTTTGGTGAGAGAGTACCGGCGGGGAGGGCCGAATTAATATCAGAAACTCTCCGCGAATTATCGTTTATTGCCACCAAATGAAGTTAAAGCGTCTCCGGGAGTACGCACCGCCCGCGTGATGTGGATTCTCTGCGCGAAATGGAACACGCGTGGAAAGCGCGATTTCGCGCTATTTTCCCTTCGTATATCAAGCTACTGTTTGGCATGAGCTCTTTCAGCAATTACGATGACGCTCGATTTAAAGACCGGAGGGTCGAAACGCCCGATTTTATTCTCGCGCGCCGTTGAGCTCCACGATTAACTCCAAATAAATGAAAACCGTGAGAACATCCCTTTCTACGCGTCGTGTTGCGCCTCGACGACCGGTATTTAAACGAGCCGCGCTCTCGAAGGCCCCGCGATTTTAATCCGCGTTTTCAGCTACGATGAGCGTTCGTGGGCTTGGTACATTAGAGAGAAAAAACGAGGCAAAAGATAACACAGTTAGCGATTCTTTTTCTATCTTTAATACACTAACTTGGCGTACATACGAAACTTGTTCGTATATATATCGTAAAATTAATAGGCAGAGATTAAAGAATATAAAGAATGTTATAAGATCTTTCAAAGAACGCAGAAACTAGTTTTGAATGAACAGAAATGCACATTAATAGTGAAACTAATAATTACAGTGTAAAAAAATTATAATAATTTAATTATTAATACTGCTAGATTTTTTAAATTAAATAATTGAAAATGAAAAAAATAAAGTATGTTGCAAAATCTTGCAAAAGTCGATAAGTTCTAGAGATTAGTTCTGGATAAAAAGATACACATTGAAACAGTAATAAAATAAATAATTGCAGAAGAGAAATTTCCATAATAATTTAATTTTTTAGATATTAAATGTTATAACGAGACAAATATTATTTTTATATTTTTCATTATAATTCAAGAATATTTTTGCTAAATTACTCTTAAATCTCTCTTCTCAGCTTAATTAAAATTTTTTTTGGGAAAAGATTCAACATATGAAATGGGCAGGATTATTAATTATAATATATATATATTTTAAAAAATTAGTTTTTATTAATATATATTACTGAAGATATTATTATTAAAAAATTAATAACAAGAAGGAAGGTTACAAATATAACTGAAAAAAAGGTGAATTTCTTTCTTCTTTTAACATATATTAGTAAAGTATATTTCAACACATTTTCACAAACGAAGTTTATTAAACATGTGCATTAAATTGAATACCAGACATGGTGAGAGAATAGACGAAATTAAGTTACTTCGAGGGGGCCACTCGAAAATGCATCGGCTTTGAAGCAACCGCTTTATTTACATCTCGGATTGTACGCTACTAAATATATCCTATCTCTTATATTGATTTAAGAAATTATGATTAGGATTATATTTAATTGTTTAGGTCAGAAAATTATCATTACTTTATCTTTAAATCATGGCAACCAATTTATAAAAAATAACATTGTTTTAATAATTTCGTCCAAATTTTAATATGAAACACAAACCACTTATCGCACAATCGTTTATTGATAATAAACAGGAATTTATTGTTTTTCAATAATTGGTATTTGTTGATATTTAAAAAATTTTATTTTAATGAATTTATAAATACACATAAAATGTAAAGATATTTTATTTATTCTTACACTGAAAGAAAAGCAATCCTTAATTTTAAATAATTGTTTAAATAATATTGATATAAAATTTATTTACGCTAAATAAAATAATAATATAATCAAATTAATTGTTTTTGTACGAAATAAATATAAGTTTACATTTATAGTAAATATTCAATTATTCAGACAAAAATTTATTAAAACTTAATACATTTTTCTCTCAGTGTAGAATTATAAAATATGATTATGTGTTCAATTGTACAATATATTGTTCAATTATGTTAAATAGTAAAATTCGGTTTGTTATAGACATTATTCAATCACATTAATCAGTAAAATTCTGATCAGTTTGTCGGATTTTTCAAGAGACGAATCAATCAATCAGAACGATAATCGTTAAAAAGGATTCGGTCGCGTTTGAATAGTGCGCGTTGACGCGCCATATCGCGTGGCTGACGTAATGAAAGCGTGCGTTATTTGGAAAATAAGAAGGCCGGCACTGGTGCAGATCGATATGGCGACGAGCGCCGCGCGAATTCTCTATATTCCGACTGCGATATATTTCGTATGGGACACTCCGCGTTATCGCCGCGCACCGGTGGCCGCGGCGTCCCGCACGCATCACGCAGTCGGAAAGAAGACGCGGCGTACGTTCAACCGCGTTTGAATTCGAGCGCCCTTCGCGCCATTCCCCGCGGCAGATGCACGAAGGTCAAAAGTATTTTAAAAATAAGGCCGTAGGCATTGGCAGATTGGTATGGCAGTGGACGTTAAGGGTCGGGTGGCGTTGTAATGGCAAAAAGTTTGCGAGAGGTGAGTAATCGACGTACGGAGATTCGGGAAGCGGTATCTCGCGGTGAGTGATGCGCGACGGCGTAATCTGCGTAGGATCCGCGTAAATAAAGCGGGTACGCGTTAGCTAGTACGAGTGGCTAGAAAATCGGGCATCAACAAATCGTCTTTTCGCGAGGAGGCTCGTGGAGGCTAGACGAGAGCACGGCCGACAATGGCGCCCAAGCCTCGCGAATATTGACATTGCCAAAAACATCACCTCCGAATATATCGGATTATTATCGTATACGTGGGTGGCACGTACTGCGTCGCAATTAGCGTTCTAACCTCCCGGGCGGCCCGTGCCCGTGGTCCACCGTTTAGAAATTCGAGCGCGGCTTACCTCGCTCCGGCCGTTAAGGTTATGCGAAAAAATGTTTTCTGCACGTATAGTAGCGCGGCGTGAACCCTGAAGGGTTTTACAGTTATACTGCAATGTGGCACATTTGCAGAAGCGCGGAGGACGTTGTGTGGGTCTAGAGAGCCGCGATTTAATCTGCGGGGAGATATTGTCAGGACGATAGGAGAGTGCGCGTGGAGATAGTGTGTGAGTTTAGCGCTTTTTAAGGGTTAGGGGATCATTCGGTATATAGCCAGGGTGATAGCATAGTTTTTATCTAGACAGTTTTGGCCAACTAGTTTGGTTGTAGGGTCGGGATTGGAGATAGACAAGATGGACCAGCAGTATTGTCTACGGTGGAACAATCATCCAGCCAACCTCACAGACGTTCTCAGCTCACTGCTTGCCAGAGAAGCACTCTGTGACGTGACCCTGGCCTGTGTCGGAGAGACCTTCAAAGCGCACCAGACCATACTTTCTGCATGCAGTCCATATTTCGAGAGCATTTTCCTGCAAAACACCCACCCCCATCCAATCATATTCCTCAAGGATGTCAATGACACGGAAATGAAGGCGTTGCTGCACTTTATGTATAAGGGCGAAGTCAATGTTAGTCAGCATCTGCTACCGATGTTCCTTAAAACAGCAGAGGCATTACAGATCAGAGGCCTCACCGATAATAGTGTAAATAACAAGGCAGAGGACAAGTGTCCATCACCTGATCCAGAAACGCAAACTGGAGTAAGACATAGCGATTCGCCTAACCTCCAGTCTCATCATGAGAAGAGGAAAAGAAAGAATTCAGGCAGCTACGACGTTTCCCTTTCTGGCCCACCTAGCGAAAGATTCTTGTCTGATTCTCAGGTAGATATCGTACTCGTTTACTCTCTTCTATAACTGTATCATGAGATAGGTCACTTGTGTGTATCATCAGTTTTATTCATTGTAACACATGTACATTGTTTATCATGATTCATATATGTGTCATATTAAGTGTATCTTAAAGCTTGATTAAGAAAAATTATACAGAAACGAGCAATATAAGTATTTCTTCTGAAAGTTGATGCAAACATAATTTGCATCTCTCTTTGCTCTCTTTCGATGCCATTTTTATTTATATTCATCTGTTATGCTTGTAACAATATTAGATATTACATTACATTTTCACATATTAACTGTATAAAGTAACATACATGCAATATTTACAGAATGCTGTTTCTCTAAATAAATTTATATGAATATTAATTTTATATATCAGTATACTTGTGCTACTGCTTAAAATTCTGGTTGATTATGGTCTCATACATATTATCAACAAATTATACATGTGCCTGTGATTGCACAGCTTTCCAAATAAACTTTATAACCTTGAAGAGTTCAGACCAAATGCTATTACCTGCTGTATAATTCACGAGACAGATATCATCATAATTAAAGACCCTATAACAAAGTCCGACCACGAAATAAACTTTTGATTGGCCCGTCATTTTTATCAACTTCAATAAGTTGGAATGAGTAAGATAGTATAAGTTAGAATGAGATGGTATGTATAAAAAGAGACAGTACAAATGCTCTTCCTTTATGCTCTTGTTTTTTGATAAAATTGCTCATGGCCAGATTCTGTTATAGAATCTTTAATCATAGTGTACTTCCTATATACTTTTATATATATTTTGACATAAGACTCTTATATTCAGAAAGAGATATAATTCGTCTATTTCAAAACGTCAAATGCAATTTAGTTACAAGTATATAACAGTAAATATACAACAGTTATTACACAACACAAAAACCTAGTCAGTTTATTATAATATAAATCCATGTATTACATTTTTAAGCAAGAGAAATAATCTACCTAGAGATGATGTATAATAATAAAGAGATGATATATAATATAGATATATAAATAGAAATAGAGATGATATATAATAATAATAAAGAGAATAATCTACCTATCATCTAGATGAGTGTTATTTAAAAAAATAAGCTTTTAACCTTAAATTTTACAATTAGTAATCATGTCGAGGCATGAGATCTAGCACTTAGAAAAAGATGAAGAAAATTTTTTTGATTGATTATTTTCAGACATCCTCGCAGTGTAGTTACAAATCAAGTCCTCCTGTGATTCCAAAGTTAAATAATGCCCTGGGAGTTGAGATGGAAGATGGTGGTCGACCCATGTCCCCTGCTTCACAACCGCAGGCTCCTATTAAACAAGAGGTGGATCACCACTTGCCCGACTTCCATGACAATATTTCCCTCCCCGTAAGTAATTTTCGTCATTTATGCATTTCATATTTTAATTTTGATTAATCATTTCTTCCTATTTCTGCCCTGCATATATGTATTCGCTTCGCTTTTTCTTGTACATTTACTTGTTTGATAACGTGAGATGCTAACTTTGTTAAAATTTTTTTTAACTTTGCAAGATCTATGCTCTTACATGCAATAAAATATATGTGTATATAATCTTCCTTTTTGGTAAGAATTGATTATAAGTACATCAGTTTATTTGAAAGTATTATTGATGCAGTTAAAGAAAATTATTTTTTTATGTATTTATCTTGATTGCATAAAAGATAATAATGATAAGACTGTTTATGTTCTTGGTTTCTTTATCTAAAGTCACATGCACTACAAAAAACTTAGGAAATTTTATTATTTCTTATCTTATTACATTTATCTCTAAACACGTAATTTTCAAAGTAATTATGTATAATTATGCATTACTATATTTAATGCATTACTTCTGTAAGATATTTCTTTAAGAATACTTAAATGTTTAAAGAAATGTATTTAGATTAAACTTGAAAATAATGCATGAATAGGTTAAACATTTTTTGTGGTTTGAAGTGTTTGCGTAACAAAGTACTCTAGTACATATTATTACAGCATGTAGCTTAGATTCTATGTGTCCATTTAGATATTTTTATTTTGTATCCGCTTTTTTTTTCCGAAGATGCTGTATGCTTCTTCTTGCTTAAATATACTTTGCACAGTCGTAAACGAAGTGCAAAGTTCTCGTGATATATCGTGAAGATAATTATCCCTATAACGGAGTTTCGTTACTGTTCCCACAATTGACGACAATTACCTACCGTCGTCCTATAGTCGAAACAAACATGGGAAGGAAGGGATTTTTCTAATTAGAGATTACAGAATTGGCTTTTTCTGCTAAAAAAAAAAATTGGTCGAGATGTGTTGATTAAGCACATATCCTTTCCTTCTCTGTTGACAGACTAATATGGAGTGGGAGGTTCAAAGAGGTGGGAAGAGTGACGAAACTATGGATGTACAGAACATGACTTCAAATCGTCCAGATTCCGCTGGGGTGCAAGTTTCTCGCGAAAGTGCCATCATGGCTGGAGGTTCTTTCTATGTCGATTTGTCGGGAATTGCGTCTGAATTCCCCGGAAATTCACATAATCCGCTAAGTCAAGTCGTATCTATGAACGCGCATCATTTGTATAAAAGCAATAGCATTGATCAAACCCAGTCGTACGAATCGTTACCCGAATATCCAGTTGCTAAGAGACTTGAAAGTGATAGATCGTTACAAATAAATCAGGAACCAGGATTATCTGTAATTCAGCCGACAATTCAATGCGCAAATTTGCAGCGTACTACTTCGCAAAATAGAAAAGCTGGTAAATTTAAGCCGGGCTGGTTAGGCATGTATTCCTGGCTGCAGTATGATGAACGATCGAATCTTATGTTTTGCAAATACTGTAGAAAGTGGAGTGAATCTATACCAGAAATTCGTACTTCATTTGCTGCAGGAAATGGCAATTTTAGATTAGAGATCGTGAACCATCATGATAAATGTAAAGCACATAAGCTGTGCGTAGCAAAAGAAAACGAGGGAAGGAAACATTACACTTATACGACAAAAACGTGCTAGCCTCTTATTGTGTCATATCTGGATCTATTAATTTATAATTAATTTTGCGCTCATTTAATAACTAAAAGACTTATTGTTTATAAATATTCAACACATTTGAAAAATCAACAATTTTGAGAAATTCCTGTTTTATTAAACCGCGCAACAAAATTTAAGCAAACTTATAATAATTAATTTTTGGTATAGGTTCACTCGCACGGAACGCCAGAGATCCGGGTTCGAAACAGCATCAATAATCGTTAAATTGTCAGTCAATTTAACTCGTGATACTACTACGGTAGTTTATTAGTGTTGCGTGTTTCAAGTCTGAAAAAATTTCGGCGTGCAATCGAAGAATTACATACGTAGTATATAAATTCACACACAATTATTTAGAAGCACCCGTGATCCAGCTTAGACCGTTGCGGCATTGTTTTCATTTGGTTTGAAATTTAACGATCTAATAAGAATTGATATTGCTTACAATAATTATTTTAAAACAAAACGAAACACCCGAACCTGTAATTAATAATCTTTCGCACACGTCAGGTACTTCAACTTCATTATATCAAAAAACTAGACATTTTTATGGTAACTCGAATTTGCTTGTAACCGTTACCTTTTAACAACCAAATTTCTGATAATTATGTACTTTCAGATTTTCCAAAAATTCCTTTTCTCGATTTCTCTTATATTCCAGTTTTGGACACTTTTTTACTTCTATATTGTATTTAATGCTAAAGTTTACTTAGATTGTATTATAGTCATTTTATTGCATCAATACAATATTACAAATAAGTTTACACTTGTTAAATATGTTTTTACAGAAGCAAGTTCTTATTATCAAATAATTTTATCACTGTTAAAATTATTATCGCTTAAGTTAAAACAGTTTATTATGTGTACATTATTTTATTGTTAAAAAAACAATGCATAAATATACATAATAGTGTTAATACAGTTATATAATACAATTATTCTATTAATACATTATAGCAATATTTCCAATGTTATGTTGTAATGTGTATATATTATATATATTATCTGAGATGATACAATATATGAAAAAACAATTATATATTTACAAATTATAAATATAATTTATATAATTATGAAATATAATTTTTTTCAGAAATCATGCAAATAATTTCAATAGATAAGTGATAAAATCTGCAATTTATATTGTCAAATAAATTATTTACTACGAGGCGATATATTTCCAAAATGATTGGTCTTTATAAAAAAGTTGAACTTGCTTGTTTTTAAACATATACGATGTATAATTGTATATGTTGTTATATATTCGATGTATTATATAAGCATACCACATAATTTTCAACATGTGAGATAAAAGATGCCAAAGTATATATTTTTGAGATCATGTTCTGTGACAGATTCTTTATATCTTTGAGCAATAAATCGAGTTGTTCTAAAAATAATGTTTTCTTTGGAATTATATTGATTATAACATTTAACCTCCTACAATTAAATATTATTTAAATATTATTTTATCTTTTATATATAAATAGGAACAAAAAGTATTTTTAGACGTGTATATATATATATTTTTTTTTTTAAATCATTTCTATTTAAAACTACAAGATATTCAGGTATCAAAAAAAGTATTATATATGTATGTATAAATTTAAATAACATTACTCAGTTTAAGAACACAAAGATTTTGTCTTTCGAGGATGTGATTGCAGATAGTATTTGAGTTAAAATGTCATAAAACGTGAACTAGGTTTCACACTATTGCCGGCTATTTATGTATACATCTGTGATTATGTCATGTGCAGGGTCATCCAGTTGGACTGATAGGAGAAGATGGAGGGGCCACAGCAGGAGCACTCAGTGATGGTGTTCAAGGGATTGAATCATCCGAGCACCATAATCCTCCGGAAATGCTCGACGGACTTGATGGTAAGATCTGCACACATATATCCAACTTTACGACCAAAATTTCGTTTAGATTTAACATATTTCCTTTTTACATTTTGTACTAAGCCGTTCTGAGCTGTGATTAACTTGTACATTATGCATGTTGAAATACTCGATTATCTCAGATATTATCATTCGAATGGGATTAAATTTCAAACTTCTAAACAATAATACGACAACGCATTATCCAACATTTATTCGTTGTAAAACATCGCGCTTAATTCGCTTAATTAATAATCAAACTCGTCACTTCGCGCGTATCGAAAGCGTGATCACTCGACATCACGGGAGAATTTCTTTGTCAGTGTGTGGGAAATATGTTACATCTAAGAAATCGAGGGAGATCTGCATGCACGTATTTGCAAGGATTTGACACGAGTCGAGTCGTACGTAGGTGTCGTCCGAAGCGAGCATCCCTCTATTTCCAAATCTGGCAACTGTAGTGAGTGTAACTTTAGAAAATGGAAGACCTTTATATATATGTATATATATGTATATATATGTACATGTATATGTAATATATGTATATATATTTATATAAAACTACATGTGTATATTACATGAACCCTTGGTGTTGTGGTGATGGTATCGTGCATTTGCTACGTCATTGTGGTAGTTTTAATTACGTGTGTTAATACATATACAGAAAGAAATAAAACATAACAAAACTCTCGTTGGTTTGGGACTGGTATCAGCAAATGGACTGTACTCCTATCTCTTTTTTTTTCTTTTTTTTTTTTTAATCCGTGTCCGAGATTGTGGTGGTGTGTGGGTGCGTCTGGCTGAGTTCATCTCGCTGTTCTTACACGTGCACGTGGTGCGTGTGCGTGCGAATGCGTGATGCCACATTAACGAACTCCATTTGCGTGAATGCGTGTAAATGTGTGTCGTGTGTGCGAAATGAGATATGTACATACTTATGTCATATATATTGTATTATATATAAGACATACATATATACAGCATATATACGTAGACTGCGTGCACGTGCAGACGCAGATGTACGCATATATGCAATACTTCCATGGCGGGACTCTCTGTGCATGTCTTTATGTGCTGTTTTTATTTCCTATTCTCTTAAATACCCTTTTGCCGTATCTTGCGTCACCGTGCCTGGCGATCTTGATCTTATATTCTCACGTTTCTCTTGCGCTGTTCGTTTCGATCTACACGAGTGAACGAGAATATTAGCAACAAAATGTGCAGTCGTTGCGCATCTCGTTGCGCAATCCGTCGTTTGCGTTAATAAAGTTGCTGGCCGCGGGCAAAAAAAAATTCGTTACGTAAGACGTTTCCTACGCTACGTTACTTGATACCACGAGATGGATATGAAGGTTAACGCGATTATACAAGAGCGAAGGATCCGAGGATCTGGCTATCCCGAAAACTTATCTTGAAATTAGAGATTAAGATGTTCCAATTAGATTATTAGACTCCAGAATTTGCAAATTCTCTAATTTGAGGATCTCTACGTAGTCAGGGATTGCAAGATCTGAGGATTCAAGTTTCATATACGTAATCTATAAAAAGTATATATAGGTGAATTTATCAGGTAAAATTTCACTTTTCGCGAATTATCTACTATCGTTCGTCCATTAATACGTCACGCTTATTTTTAGTCACACGATTCTTATCCACCGCGCATCGTCAATGCATTAATAATAGTCGCCAACTGCGGCAGCAGCAGCAGCAGGAAGACTCTAGGTATAATTTTTTTCCTTCTAACGATTATACTCGAAGAAGCATACGCGATTAAACCGCTCGTTAAATAGATTCTGTTGCTAACGCTATTCTTCGTTTTTCTTTTGCAACCTCGACTTCATAACGATCTCGTCGTCGTCGTCGTCGTCGTCGTCGTCGTCGTCGTCGTCGTCGTCGTCGTCGTCATTGTCATCATCATCGTCGTCGTTGTCGTCGTCATCATTGCCGCCGCTGTCGTTGATAGTTACTAGATTACGTACTTCTTGATTGCATATTCATATTATATCTAGTTAGCTGAAATGTTGCACGAGCTGCATTATGCAATAGTTGCCAGTGGCCGCGAGATGCGCGCGTTTGATCTCCGACGGAGCAATTTATGTATGGGCGGTGTTTAAGAGCTGAGGACAAAGTCGATAGTCCGTATCGCGATCTCCGCAGACTGAACGTTTACCGTGGAGTTGAATCGGCGAATTTCCTCGCCGGAATTCTCACACTTGAATGTCTATTTTTCATTCGGTTTCCTTTTTCAGTAGGTCAATTTTGGCATCTCTTTTCTCTATTCTTTCTCTCCTGTACTGTATTGTGACAGTATCTTTAGTCTCTTGGAACGCGATGAGATGACAGTAGAATTGCGCTTTTTTTCTTACATGGTATTGACATTTGCTACGAGTAGGTAATTATAGATGAGAAGAAGCACGGGGTGAAGTTCGTAATAGAATTGATCGATTTTCTGTCTTGTTTCGATAAACGCAAAGTAATTTCAATTTTTTAAAAATTATTATGTCCTAGGATCTTTTTATATTTTCTTTATGTCTACGTTATTTCTTCTCCGCAATAAGCAAAATTTTTATATATTATATTTCTAGCGCGCTTATAAAAACAAGAAAGATAATCAAGCAATTCTATTAAGTACAATGTACATTATCCTGTAATACGAGTGTGGTGTTCGTTATGATATCTTCATTGATTTTGAACGTATTTGAGAGAATTTCTTCTTCTCTGTAACTATTTGACGTAGAATGTATCTTATAGGAAGCATAAAGGATGTTCTATTTAACGTTATCATCGAAAATATTTCTTTTCGCAAAATGACAATTTCTTGTATTAGAACAGTAGTAAAATAACATGTTAAATATGAAATACAATATTTTAAATATACTATAAAATAGTGAAAAAGATTGGAAAATTAATAAGATAAATTTTGTGCGAATTAGAATAATAATATTATTTTTAATAAATAATATTTTTCTAAAATATTTGCTTTAATAAAACTTTTTTAAGAAAAATTACATATTTAAATATTTATATAATTTTTGCATTTTACAATGAAAAGGTAAAAGCTGTGATAAAATATTTGCATTTATAAGAGAAATTACATTTATGTTCATGGCAGTTGGTTTTTCTGATAACAAAAAGGGGGGAGAATTTAACATTTATTTTTGACCTTTTTTATTTTATAACTTTACATTCGTATGTGTTTTTACAATTAACGGAAACATATATACGTGTAATTAAAAAAAAATTAATTGAAGTGTTTAGAAGACATTCGACTAGACATTGCGTAAAGAAATAAAATTTAGGATGATAACGGAAATCGATCATCTTTACGTAATTTGGGATGATAATTGTAGACACAATTGGCATCGTTAATTAATTATGATAAATTCATCGAAATCGGACCTTGTATTCCAGGATTACCGCTTTGCAAAAGGACAAAAAAAGAAAAGGATATAAATAAAGACATTCACAATAAGTTAGAGCACTTGCAGATTGGTATGGAGTGCTGTAAGCAGTGCGGCAAGAGTGTAGCCAACATAAAGAAACACATGAAATCACACAACCCCGACAAGCACGTATGTCAAATATGTATGATATCATTGACCAGATCTGACAACTTGAAAAGACACATTAAGTTGAAACACGGGATACGAGGCTCCTTGGTAGCGCCGTTTATGCGCATGGAGCAAAAGCTTTTTGCAGGAAAATCTCAATCGGCTCAACCCAGTTACTCAAAAACTCCACATGGTTACTCTAAAAGTCCACAGGGTTACTCTAAAACTCAACAGGGTTACTCTAAAACTCAACAGAAGTTACTCTAAAACTTAGTAATTATTGGATTGCATAAACACACAGTGCAAGGTATATTAATCGCAGATTGTACGAGGATCTTCGAATCAATTAAATCTGATAGAGAGGAACTCTATTACTGACATTATTGAAATGCTATAACTTAAGATATTAGAGTATCTTATATTATTGTGTAGATATATACAACGGTCCATTTCGCGCCAAAGAGACAGCACCGTGTTATTACAGGACCGTGTCTCTCGACATATTTCACTTTGGATCTTTCCGATATTTCGGATACATGGATCTTCTGATTCATAAATCCTCGTACACTCTACATAATTTAACGTTTACAACTTATTTTCCTATCGTGTCAAGTATAAGCCTAGATTCGCGTACATGCGTTTGCAGAGAGTTGGAAACTCGTGCTCATGTCATTTCATACGTTAATTAGTATTAATCATGACGATCGATATGTCGCACGAAGAACCGTCTTTGTCTAGCTATATACGTGACGATTGCATCGTATGCGCGTGCGTCTCTTTGATTTAGACCACTATTTAAACTTTTTAAATCTATTTATTCTTGTGCGTTTAGTTTCTAACATAAGTATTAATATTTAAATTTAATAGATAAGACGCGAAGGTTTCTGATTCTGATAAGAGAACAGTCGGAACTCACCGTTTTTTTCATGATTTTATTAGGTCTTGGGTATGTTGTATAGCATCATACAATATTAGACCTATATTTTATCCGATTATCTCAAGGTTGAAATAACCTCTCGAAAATAACAGATCTTTTCATTATCAGCAAATATCTTCAAATAAAGTTTTGTGCTGTGAGGGTTGTCGGTAACTCATATTCAACTTTTCGTTTAGGCCACTTGATATAATAATTATAATGTATGATGCAATTGATAAATCAAGTTTTCTTCTTGATAATAATAATTTTTATAATTTTTTAACTATTATGAGATACATGTTATTTAATAGATGCAAACAAAAATACTGTGAGTTATTGACTCACATGACGTGATAATCGTGATAAAGTTACTTACAATTAATCTAACGTATTAATAACGATGTATTCACATTTTGAAAATATTAAAAATGAAAAATTCATTATTTTTTTGGAAAAAAATTTCATTTTAAATGACCTGATAAATTGCCTTAAGATAAAAACTTAAAAAATATGTCTAATATTTTTTATGCCTTACGCATCCAAAATCGGTGATGAATATTTCTGATGGTTCTCTTGTGAGACAAGCAGATTCTTTTAATTATAGCGGAATGTCCGTAGAATCAGTATAGCTGAAGATCTCAGTGAAAGTAATGTTAAGTACAAAACTTCTTTCTTCTACCTCCCGCTGATTGTCCGAATGCCATATCGTTCTGAAATACGGAAGATGAATAACGTTCCTTTAGGATTACGGATCATCCTTCGATCTTGTAATCGTCTTTTTTTCGTCACTTCCGTATCACGCCTGAATCCGTGCACCGCTACGGTTCATTCTGAAGATCTCACATTCTAAGGTTTTCCTTGATTTCTGCATCTCCAGATGTTAGGGCTCAGAATTCCTGGATTTTCGGACTCCAGCATCTTCGACTATCGTTTGTAGGCGTGCAGCAAGAGTATATAGATATTTATAATCAGTTCTTGTTTTAAGACTATCTTAAGTAATATCTTAATAAGTTGCTAATACGGCTCTGTGACTGGCTTAAGATTATACTTAAGATCGTTTTAAATATGAGAATTGATTATGACCATATGATATATGATCTAAACGAAATTAAGTATCTCTTATATGCACGCGTCGCGAATGGTTTTGCATAGTTTTGCGTATCCTGGGATCTTTGTTCATATATGTGTGTAACGCGAGAACATATTTAGCGTTGCGTATAAAATATAAAAACTTATTAGAATGGCGTGCAAAAATAATGATAAATGATAAAACAATTTTTTTTTATCTCGAGCAGCGCGATCAATCCGCGTAATAGGAAGGTGATGCAAAACATTCTTCGACGCGTGTACGTAAAAATATATACAGATTTATATATTTATACGTATATTTTATATTTATATGACGTAGGTTGTGAATCACGTCGAAGACTGATTTCTGTATGAGTCGTTGTGGCTCAAAAATAGTCAGATGAAACTAGTCCCCCAGGCCCATAGGCTGTTAACGAGAAAAACAAAGAACAGACTCTATATGGGGTTCACTTGTGGTGCCTTTCGCTTAAGTACAAGGATAAATCGCTTGTCACGAGATAAATAACTAAATTATGATAACATAGAATTATAATAAGCAATGAGATATCTCCCTTAGGCAGTGCATATGGTCACGTTCATAGCCCTTCTACGTCGTTATTACCACACGTGTCCTTTTTCCTTCGTCTACGTCGTTCTTGTCATGATACCGGATAGAAATGGCGTTGAGCCAGTTTTTTCAACTATGTTCTTTCTCTATTTGCAGATGCAACACTTTTAGCTCTTCGAGCCATTGAATTCGCGCCAATAGCGGGCGTAGATCAAGAAAGTATATTCAAGTTTTTTCGTAAAGCCGTATGTTGTAAATGCAAAATATGCTCACGAAATACTGTCTCAAATAATCGTCTTTTGTTTTATCAAAACTTAATTATATATAGTTGTTATCTCGCGAAAGTCTTTAGTCTACTTAAAACCAGTGGAAAGAACATCGCGTAGGATTAACCGAAGTTTCCTCCACGTAGCTCTACGAAATTAAGTCTAACAAGGTCGTCATACTTGCGACATTTCACAGTTTATTGAAATTCTCTGTCCTCGTCGTCAGCTTCCTAAGGGAATTCCTCGGCGTTCTCACGATTTTTCGAAACATTCTCGCGTGACCGGCGCGACGAACTTTTGCTATCTGTTCATTCGCACAAAGCGACACCGCGGTTTCATACGAGAACGCGCATTTTATCCCCGTTTCTACATTTACACACGTTACACAACAAACAAATGTCGTCTCGTTTCATCTCTCGTTTAGCAGATGCATTCTGGCAGCTTCATGGTTTACGGAACTGGCAAAAAATGAAAGCGCAAAACTTCTGGAAACATGAAATTCATTTTGCTTGTCTTATAACCACTTACTTTGATTGTGAACAACACTCATACGATACGGTTTGCCGAGATATTCATTTATTAGCCTTCCCATTTTTATTTCTCTTCCGTTGGAAGCATCCTTTTTCATTCGTCGCCTTCAAGTCTGCGGTAGCTCGGAGTTTTTGAAATTTGCTTTCTTAACTTCTCTTATCATTAGACACTTTTTATGATACTTTATAATATGATATTACGTTCTAATATTAAGTTCAAATTGAAAACTTGAATTGCTGGAGATTTTTAGATCTCTCAATTCTTAAATTCTAATCTAAATCGACTTCGCCTTCTCAGGCGGAGTCTTAAATTCTTATTTTTCTCGTAAAGTAAGCGGTAAAACCTTTTCGCGAGTTAAAGCTGCACTAGTAGGTCCACATCGATCACACCGAGTGGTAGTAAAAATTGCAAGAGTTCGGAATCGCTCTGTCAATGACATATCGACTATTTTCTGACCTGGCAGCCTGCAGGCTAACGATAAACAACGCCAATTCATAGTATAACATGACGTGGGAAGGATGTCGTTCCTGAGAATCAAACGGACTGGAAACCATAGTAGTGTCTCGTTGCCAAATAATAACGGAAACGATTTATCTGACGTGCACGAATATCGCATATTATTTCATTAAATCAACTTTTGTTTTTTTATACTTATTATATTCTTCTACGTTTGTTTCTAATCATGAAGACGTCATTCCTTTTTCATTCACCGAGAGAGAAACAATCTATGAAATATTAAAAGCTTGCTGTATTTGCTACAGTGATGTGGTACTTTTGCTTCAAGACTCGGTACGTGGAATTCGGTATTCTCACGTGCAGAATCTCCAAATAGCACAGATTCTTCAGTTCACGAGCTCTGTCTTCGTCTCTCTGTAACAAGGAAGACACGTAACCGGGGCGACAATTCGGATCCGGTAATATTAATGTTCTCGAGTTGGTCGTGACGTGCAGCCGTAACGTGCCTGCTGCACTATATCTCGCGCAAGACGTGAGAAACCTTGTCGCGTTTCGGTGAGGAAGTGCCCCGGTATCATAACTTCCCGACCTTTAACGGTGGAAAATTGTCTCTCTGGGCGACATGGTAAAACGATGGATGGATGGATGGATGGCGTTGCTGCATTAGCGAACCGAGCCCTGGCGACAGGACCCAAATGGAAATTAGTATCACGCGAGACTTTCCCTGCCGCACACAGCGCGGTCAAAGGGCTCTCTTTCTCTCTCGCTCTCTCGCTCCACGGTTGAGCGATAAAAAGCTCAACAGCATTTTGCATCCCCCTGCAATAGCTCGGTCCATCGATCCATCGTTGCATCTAATTATACAGCCCGCCCTTCATTACCCTAATTACTCTCGCAGTATGCCTTTCGTTCTCGATTTTATTGATCCGTTCCGTGTTCTTTCTGGCTTTTTAGATCGGATATTTGTATTTATATTCATAGATTTCTACAAACAATATTTGCTTTGTTTAGCTCTTGCACAAATCCTCTAGAACTTTGTATGAAAAAAGTGTTGGTGTAATTACCGTATAATTTGATGATCGACTAGAAACACTTATCTTATCTGAACTTTTATCGCATTTGCTATTTTTATCGCTTAAAGGCGCATCACGCTCTAGCATTAATGATCTTCATAATCGTGGAACGCTGTTTTATTTTCACGAAGCTTTTAAGTACCTACGTACTTATAATTCATATCGCTCAGGGGATTGCTTTTAATTAAAATGTCACAGGTTATTAATTCTTTGATATTTTCTCAAATCCTCACTTCTTTACATTACAAATCTTTAAATCGGCTGTTCTACTTAAGTCGTACTTGTGAAATTTTCACACTTGATTTTGTTTCCGACTTGTTTAGTTTCCACGTTAAGTTCCATTTAACTCTCGTTCTTTTTCTTTCTCGCTCGTTTTCTCTATTGCAGCTCAATTCCATTGTCGCCTCTAAAATCACTATCGCGGAGAACTCCTCTATCGATGATACTTGTACTGTTCACCGATACCTATTCTCGATTCTCGATATCGATCGTCGAGTAAAGCGATTCCACCAACGAAACGACGTATTATAGATATTTATCTTTCTACTCTCGAGACGCGTCGTTGTTTAATATTCTCGTACAGAGGCGGAAGAGCGAGCGCGACATTCGTTGCGGAGCGACGGAGATCCTTTTCCGACAATAAGCTCCTTACTGGCATATCTCCTCACCCTTATTACACGATGCGCTCGTCTCACGACGGTTGGACGGATGTGACGGTGGTTTGAAGATGAAGGTACAGGATGGTGTCCTCAATAAGAGGATCAGCGGGCGGAGGTGCGCCTGAAGTAGTACCCCGTTCGCAAAGAGTTTCGTTTCTCGAGCACACGACAAGAGGCTTTTCGTCTTTTGCGCTTGTGCTCGCTTACTTCAAACCTTGGTGGTTGGCTTAACCAATGGAGGAGAAACCGGAGCCGCCGTTGGCTTCCGTCGATACGTCCTTGAGAGAGCTTGCTCCAAAGAGTAGAAACTTGTCTAGCGCGAATCTCGCAAAACTCTGCTGATCGCACCAGGCCATTAATCACCTAGGTAACCGTGGAGTTTTAGTGTGAAAGAAACGTTTTTCTATAGTTTTATCTACATAAAACAGCTTTTAGAACTTTATTTTGTCCATATATTTACATTGCTAATTTTAGTTTTTTTTTCATTTGCATTATAACTGTTACATCATAAAATTTACATCATAATTATTCAAACATATGTAAATTTGGAATTATTTTCAATTATTTTCTGTTTATAGCTAGAATTTTTGAATCATAAAGTTGTTATATATATCACTCTTATATACATATAAATATATTCCTATTTATTAGATATGTAAATTCTAATTTGTAGACATGATACATTTTCTTAGAATCATTCTCGTTAATGTCTATTCAAGTAATTTTCATTTGCTATTATTATTAGTACCAAATGTTCAATTGAATACAGAATATGCTCTTCTCTTTGCATATATCGTGATGTCCTCGTTATCGCTGTTTCCGAGCAGTAGTTCAATCAACCATCCTCTCTCTTATGTCTTAAGTGGTTACATGTTCAGACTGTGGCATTGTCTTTGAACAGACTGTACGTACTGCGCAGATCTGTAACAAAGCTACTGTATAGATACTGACAGGAGTACTTGAAATGAAGTTCTAACGTTTCGGTGGTAGCACTCCGGAAATCAATCGCATCGAGAAAGTTTGTAGCGTCGGAATTTCGTTGCTCCTCGAAACTCGACGTAATTTGCAACAAACGATTTCATCGGAACAATTGAATTACCAGTAATTACGTAGATATACAGAGTGTCTTCGAATTTTGCGTGCAAACTTTAACAATATGAAAATTGAAATAAAACAAGATATGACACAAATATAGATTCTAAACTACTGAAATTTTATCCAACAAGAAAATACCTGAAAGTGTCTTCCTTTAATTTTAATGTACTTTTAAGATTATTTTTTGTAAAGGAAAGAGTAATTTTATTTATAAAAGATTAATATTTATAAAACGTAAAAATTAAAAAATTGGCTAAAATTATAATTATTAAATACTCTTAAAATCATTCAACTTCTATTTTAAACATTTTTATCTCTTATATTTTTGACGATATTTGTTTTGAAAGAAAATTTTTTTTCAATGGATATTTTATCTCTTAAAAGTGCAATTGGATGTATAAAAAATATATGTCCCTTATTTTTGTCTATAAATTAATATACTAAGAATTTATCAAAATCAAAGGAGAATACTATCATGTTTTTCTAATTAAGTAAGTTTATGTACAGCCATACATTATAATTGAACTGACGTTAAAAACCTGTTTCTTGAGTAGCGTATAAATTTTTTGTATAACTACACATTACGAGAATTAAGAAGGATTCTTCGTAAGTGTAAAGCTCGTCTTATGTTATAACGTTTCTTTCTTATTTCAGTTTATATAACATACTGTTAAAATTTGTACGAAAAATCTGGAGACACTGTGTATACAGAACGAATCTTGTTTCGGCTATATAGATTTCATAAAAATAATTCATAGGTAATTTAGACATTCTTCTTTGAATTTCAAGATCGATGATTTATAGAGTTCTTCGTTTTATATGAGATTTTGGTTGGTATTCTTGATATCAATTCGATAAAAATATAGTTCGCAAAATTGCAGAAAGCTATCGCAGAATCAGCTTTTTCATTTCACATTTGATCATTTTAGTTTCTTGACTCTGGTTGATTTTGAGTACTACTACCCGAGAGGTTTTAGGAATGATCCCTCGTTCGACGAAAATATATCCGACTGCGGTGTAACGTCCGCAGCGACAAATATTTCCTCGGCAGTCACGTGTAAATTTAGTGCGACACCTGGTTCAACGGAAAATGAGGAAAAAAAAAGTAAAAGAAGAAGGTATGAGTCGTTTCTCGAGTATGATCGTCGAAAGGAAGACGTGAAATCCTGTAGCAATGCCGTACCGTATGGGCCACTGTGTTGAATCCACGTACATAGATCACGCGGCCACACTCCTCGGCATATATGCAGTTTAGTTGAATGTACAGGGAGAGAGAGAGAGAGAAATAGATAGAGGAGAAATGCATACAATGGAGGGTGGGAAATACACTCTGTTCTCTCCTGTTCCCCGTCGTTGCATCCCCCTCGTTCTCCTCTCCTCCCCTCTCGTCCTCCACGGCTGCTGCGTCTCTTCGTCTCTGCCCCTTCTGCGTCCCTCTTCCTTGACGGCTCTTTCTGGCACAGAGCGGTGTGATCGATGCCGGTATATAGGAGAGAATATCAGGTTCCATGCGGCGAAGATTGGGCGTTGTTAACGCGAGCAATTTTTTTTTTTTTTTTAGACTGAACGATCTTAAATACCTTTATCATCACGTGCGTTCCTAAGTACTTACACTTTTAATTCATACATTTAAACAGTCACGTTCTCCTAAATCACGCCGTTTTAACGAGAAATTTCTTCGACGTTGAGTAGAGTTCATGTCGGATAGAATTATTGTCCCACGGAGATGTAAAAAGGGCTTAGCTTTTAATAAATTATATTATCTGCGCCGGAGTATAATAAAATGAGAAGAGATGAAAGTTTCGCCGAGATATGCATTCAGATGCATTATTCAGATTATAAACCAGCGTATACTCCCTTCGCGCGTATATCAACGTTGCGGGCCGAAAAATAGAGACAGCTTACGTGCGCAGCGCCCTGTACAAAGTGTGTTAAGCTCCGAAAGGGCTCGCGCCTGTTTCTCTCCTCCTCTGCATAATAAATCTCTCCGCGAGTAATCCCCTCTGCCGCTCTGTCCTTTCCTCAGTCCCCATTTTCTTCCTGTCTCTTTCCCCCCGTATACCTCCGCCCTCTGGCCTTTCTCTCGCTCCCTCTTTCTCTCCCTGTTACAGTATTAGTCGGTGATGCTGGCAGCTGTACGCTGCGCTGCTCGCCTCCGCCCTTGCATCCCTTCAAGCTGAGGGATGCTTGCGCAGGGGTAACGGACGCCGGTGCTGGCAGCGGCTGCTAGGTCGACCCTAACTTTGTAAAGTTTGTAAGAGGAGATTGTGGAGTATCGTTGGCAAGAATTCGATGACCCTTTTCCTTGCAATCGTACACTATTTAGCTGCAGATGCGCATTAAAGTTAAATGTAAACGCCTGACAATTATTTAAATTTGGTCTTTTTATTAAAATAAAATTGTAATGTGTTGTTAATTTTTTCGATGAATTCTATTATTAGAGGAAAAGAGAAGAGAGAATTAATTGGTCTATTAATGAGAGAAAAAATCCATGGAAACTTTAAACTTTGAATATCTTGGTTTTTAGACAAAAATAAGGGATATGTTATCTTTTTATAAGGCACTTTTGGAGGATGCAACATCTCTGAAAACAATTGGTTTTTTTTTTAAGCAAATGTTGTCGAAACTGTAATAGATAGGAAAAAAAATTTTCAATAAAAGTTAAATGGTTTTGGTTGAAAGGAGAGAGAAACGCACTTTAAATAATAATTTTAAAAAATTTGGTTAAATAAAAATTATATTAAAAAAAATTAAAATTAAACAAATTGTTTAATTATAATTATCGAGGAAAGTGTAAAGCCTAATCGAGTCTTGAAAACAAGATGTTAATGTTTATTATATTGTGTGAATTTATAAGTCTATAAGGTAGGCTCCCACTACATTACCTTACTGATGAGTCCAGTAGTGGAAGCCGGGACGAAACGCCAACTTGTGATATTCTTCGCTATCTTATTTTTCACAGATTTCAAATTATTACTTTAATATTAAATTTTAATATATGCCTTTCAACATATTATTAAGATCTAATAAGATGCTATAGATATAAAAAATTGGTTAAATTGATTCTCAATTTAACTAAGTGATATTACTGTGGTAGTGAATATGTATGCGCCAATGCTGAAACCCTATCAGCGTCGCGGGGGGGACTACATACGCAGTATATAAATTCACACAATATAATAAACATTAACATCTTGTTTTCAAGACTCGATTAGGCTTTACACTTTCCTCGATTTTTAAATCATATGAGTCAATTATTATTATCTTTCATTATAATTATAATTATGAAGTACTCTCTTAAAACGATTTAATTTTTATTTCAAACTTGTTTTCTATCACTTATAGTTTCGACAATATTTGTTTTGGAAAACGATAACCAATTTTCTTTAAAAGAGTATTATCCTTAAAAAGTTCAATTGGTCCATAAATAAATACGTGTATTTGCTTATAAGGGTTCAATCCTTTACACTTGTCCAGAAAATAGCATATTCAAAATTCATCAAAATCAGAAGAAAACACTTCTACATTTTCTTTTAAGTTGTAAAAGCGGTTGTACGCGTTTTGAATCGATATGGAACGAGTGTCGTTAAACGACATTGAGAGTGCATAGTGCATCTGATGCTTGTAAATTTCCGATACGTTTTAAAATGATTGACTCTGGGCATCTCTGGAGAACTATTTCTTTATTCAGAAATCTTTACACTTCAAGAATACATCTCGTTGTGCGGTACAAGAGTTCTCGATAATCTCGTCTCGTTCAGCCGAGGAAAAATTGGCGTCTCATTTACGGATGACTCGTGTTGTACAAACAACATCGGATCCCGTAATTTCCAGCAGATCTAACCGCATCCGCCTCATTCGTCTTTGTCTTGTGCGCTTGCAGAAATACTTCCACTTCCGACTGGCTCCACTTCCGTGCGACGCCCACCGTCGGCCCGCCGGGCATTTAAATACGTTCGTGCCTCGCGATTCCGATATAAATCATCATGCGAATGCGCTGGCAAGAGCGAGCGAGCGGCTGCCAGTGATTGTAAGGGTCGTGTTACGTCCCCGTGATAAGATCAGTTTCGAAGTCTCGGAAATAATCACGCTACGGAATGGATGCTTGCTTGTTACACTAATATACGCGCAGCCGTCTGTCTTCCGATTCATCTCTCACACCCACTTTCCACATTCTGGCTCTGTTCGTAAGATATGCAGAACGCAATTGTGACACGAGATAACAGTTGATCTTTTCTAACTAATTTATGTATTTTTTTCTATTTTTTACTTTTCCTTTTATTTTTTATTCGGGAATTTATTCTTAAACTTTTTAATTATTTGTTCGAATATTGTATTTTAGCATTTATTTGTTTTATGTATATTTCGACTATTTATGATTTGATTTAAACATCTTAATTTCATCGTTTTTTTTTCAATCTTTTGAAAATTCATTTTTAAAAGTTCAATTTTATTCGCTACATATGATTAAAAATTCAAAGAAAGCGTTCGAGTCTCTGTTATCAGTGCTTTTTATGATTCGTGCGCGAAATATCAAACTGCAGCACGAGTTGCTAAAGAGGATCAAAAATCCTCGTAGAAATACGGGCACCTGCTTTTACATACCTTCGGTACATACGTAAACTGCATAAAAAAGAAAATATAGGTACATACATATATTGGTATACCGGAACATGCATCGAAAACTCTCGGGCTATAAAAGTAGTAACGACGGGAAAGCGACTTGATGCTGTGGAAAATCCGGCGCTAATGCGCCGATAAATTTGACGGAATTGGACGCGCGATTTCGATAGCTCCGACTTTCCACAAAGAACCGTTAAAAAGCGCACAAGCTAAAACACGATGTCGTCGTTTACGGTGAAAGCAATTTTGACGACCTTGAAGAGCTATTTTCGGGGCGGCTTATTTAATCATTCATCCGATGAGTGTCTCTTCTTTGTCAAAGTAAAGTCCTGTACGTTTTTCGATTGATGCATCGCGAAACTATCAATCGACACTTCGGGGATGGGCGCCATTTTTGTATATACGCGAATTTAATTTACATAATATGATGCCATTTCGATCTTTCCATAGATTGGTTCTTACAAATCGAAGGTATTTATCTATTAATAAAAGCATAGCGTCGCATGATAATAGTTCGTATCATCAGTCGACGTCATTCGTACGTCGCGTTCGAATCAAGATCGTCACGTCAATCGTTCGAATCATGATTGCGCCATCGAACTTCATTTCCGGACATTAATTTCGCTGTTCGAGAATAGTCTGTGGCTATTTCGCGAGGAGAAATATTGGCATTGTCGGGACATCGATTCTCTTGCTCGATAACTAAAATGTAACCAGTGTCACGCTACCTATAAACGCGCAGCCAGCGACATGTCCATAATAGACCGCTGTTGAGCAGTTTTCGTTGTTTCGATCTTGCGACGTTTGTCACGCGAATGTACCATGGAGTGAGTTTGTCGTTCAAATATTTCTAAAGGATCGTCCTTTATTGTCCGATGGTATTTTACCAAAAACATGATAGAAAAAAGTAATCATGAATTAGGCATCAGGTCTACTAATCCCATTTAAACGTTCGATGCTCGAATTTCCACTCGTGTGACAATTCCGGGCACTCGATCGTCTGATCTGTGGACTTTTGGTCTTTCTAATTATCTTAATCTTCTGTACAAAACGTCTTCGAGAAATCATGACTTATATAGAAATTATTCGAGAATTAAATAGCTTTCAGCAGAATCGTGTTTATTTTTGTACCCATGGGCTTATATCTTTGAACGCTTAAAGCTTCTATTCTGTAACTCGTTATGACGGTAATGACATCATTGCGTTGACGTTATGCAGCTTCTTTGCTATAAGATATCTGCGCAACAACAACGTAACAATATTGTTACTGTTATAATAAATTACAGAATAAGGCCCTAGATCTATAATAGTTTCTTTCTCCTTCGTACCAAATATGGTATACGTATATTGTTAATCACAGTTGGTATTTATCGTCCCAATGATTTACAAAATTGCACAGTTATGCTCGTTTAAATTACTTAATCTCTTCGTTTTTTTTTTTATCACTGTAGCGTTTCGGTACTCTAGAGCTTCAATTCCAAAACCCCGTAGATAAATGTACAACTGGAACTCAGTGAATCAAAGTTAGAGTGCATCTATACATTGTCTATACCTACATAAATTCGCATTGAACGGTAAGAATGTAATGCGAAGAAATAAATTCGCGAAATCGCCTGCGTGTGCCACGAATACGTGAATGATTTCTCGCTGAATCACGTGTTTTTAATGTTCTTTACGTTAAATTCTGCGTTTTTTGCTTCGACAAATTTAAAGAAGAAAGTACTATCAATAACGATGCTGTCAGGGGCCTTGATTGCGTTGACCATCGCGCTTATTCTGAACCTTCCTTTTTTCATCCTTCCTTCCTCTCCTTTATAAAAAAATCGTGTCATAAAAGATGCCTGCCTATGCGCCGATAGATTAATGCAACGTATCGTAAGTATTTAATTAACCTTCGAAGCTAAGTTTGTGTATTTAGAGAATAGGATTTCTACGTGCGCGCGCCAAAGAAAATTTTACCGTTTTTTGCATTATTCAACGCGCGAGCTGAGTTTGTAACAAAATTTCACACTAAACCGAGAGATTAAAAACTAGAGAGAATCAGGAACGAATTAACAACGAATTTATGAATAGAAACACATTCGCGTAAAACATTAACATCTCGACGTCCTTGAATTCTTCGAAGTCGAGCTTGTGAAACCAAGTGGCAGAATTTCAAGAGTCGATATTCTATTCACTCGAATCATTCATATCTGTTATGATCAATGGAAGTTCTCATAGAAGTCTCGGTTTTCTTGTTGAAGCTTCACTTCTCAAGATAGAAGTCTCGGTTTTCTTGTTGAAGCTTCACTTCTCAAGATAGAAGTCTCGGTTTTCTTGTTGAAGCTTCACTTCTCAAGATAGAAGTCTCGGTTTTCTTGTTGAAGCTTCACTTCTCAAGATAGAAGTCTCGGTTTTCTTGTTGAAGCTTCACTTCTCAAGACCAATTTAATAAACGAACGTATCGGGAAAATTTTTTTTGGCGTGCACATCAAATATTAGGATTTAAGCGAGTAAATAGAGGTGACAAGAAGTTACCAGATCAAATATTGTAATATTTTTGTACCACAAGATGAGATTTGAAATAATAAACAGTGATTATTTAATCTAACCCACCGCGAATCACAGTCGTGTGTTTTGCGCTTTTTCTTTCGTTTTGGATGGACTCGATATTTTTGCGACTAGGTGTTCGAATATTATTTTTATTTATTTATTTATTTATTTTTTTTATAGGAAGGGCTCACTTTTACCAGAAAACAAAGAGAATGCACGCTTTCGCGGTTCTCGTGAGAGAACGCGAGAATTGTTCTATTTTTTTTTTCCTGTTGTCTGACTACGTAACAAAATGGTTCATGTCATAGTGTTGTGTGTAAAGAGAGTTTTACTTTTTTTCTCGACAAAGGGAACAGATTCTCGTTTACTTGGAGTT
>NW_017274977.1:782976-803838 GCF_001594065.2 Cyphomyrmex costatus | reverse complement strand
TCTCCCTCTCTCTCTCCCTCTCTCCCTCTCTCCCTCTCTCTCCCTCTCTCTCTCTCTCTCTCTCTGATTTCTCGTTTCCTACTCTTTTACTTTCCTAATCTTTTTTTCTAATCTAGTCCTTACGTCGCCTTACCTGAATTTATGCGAGCCGCGAAACGTAATCGTAACAGCAACTTCGCACCTTCGCTCCTTCACAAGGGATGTATTCTAACTCGGTGTTTTTCAACCTCTGTTCCATGCCGCGAAAAATGTGATCTGAGTAAAAATTTGCACGCAATTGTCTTACCTTATTACGACCTATCCTATTTTATTGAAACGAATCTCAAGCAAATAGCAACAACAAGGTGTTCGAGAAAGACATTTACGAGTAGCTGAGTTCGTTTCTCGGGTGTTTGACGAAATGACTGTGGAATAAGTAATCGTGCATTGCGAGTTTGTAAAATATCTGTCATATGTTACGTGTCTGTTTTATTGAAATCAAGATCAAAGGGACTATCGTGATTTTGTGCGGAAGAGATATATCAATAACGCAGGAGAAATTTGAAAATTGATTTACAAATTTTATATTTTTCTTATCTTACATTCTTCATATATAGTTAGAAATAATTTAATTAAATGCTGAGTGATAATTATTTCATAATAGCTCTCTGTTATTGGTACAACTTCCGTAATCGCATTTTTCCGTGACGCATCATCGATCTCTCGCGCATCTCGACGTACTTTTATCGTGTAGAAAGGGTTGAAAAACACTGTTCTAACCGAATCTAACCGAGGCTACTGCACTAACACAAAGACAAAAGATACACTTATATACATACATGTATATTTAAAAGTATCGCTCCCAACCTTGTGTATATGTATAATAAAAAAAGCGGCCGTGTACAAAGCCTTTTTTTTTTTTTACATTTTACAACGTCGACGGGTCGTCGTACGGCTGCATTCCGCGAGTACTCGTCACTGCAACTCGGAAAAGTGGAAATGAAAAAGTAGGCACGGGGGCGATCGAGTTTCATTGAAAATCGAACGGTCGACGGGGCCAACGAAAGTTTTTTAACTCGTTTGCTTTCTTCTCCCCTTCCTCTTCCCCGTCTCTACCATGTTTCGTGAACCCTTTCTTGGTGCCGGTCCTCTCATCGATCGGAAGCATGGAGTGACCTTTCACCTTCTTTCTCTGCCGCCCCCTCGCCGTCACGCGAATATTATTTAAATCGCGCATTAATCGGGAACGGAAGCTAGCGTGAATGCAGCCGATCGATACGACGATACACCGCGGCAATCGGCTTGTTGAGGGGGTAGACAACGATTTAACCCTTTGTGGTACCCATCGTTTCCCCGAGTAGCTGCGTATAAGGTGACGCTTTGAAACATAGGATAATCCGGGGTAATACGCCCGTGCTGTAATTATTGCAGATACGTGTAAATACAGTGCGCAAATACTTTTGACTTTCTATGTTCTGCGGCGGCGGTATAGGCAACTTTTTCTGTACGACTAATAATTCTTTAGTTTATGGTAACAGAGAAAATAAGTTCAGTAATAACAATAATAAAACTTTGTTGGATATAAGGTGATTTATAAGATGTACAGATTAATTTTTTTGCGCAGTTTTTTTTATGAGTTTAATATTTATTTATGTAGTATTATTATTTAATATTTATTTATGTAATTATTGTCACGCACTTATATCGCCGCGAGTTTACCTAAAAAACTCTTTTCTCCAGTGATTTTTTGTACTTTAACCTATAAGAATGTGCTTCGCTTCGCACGATGCTGACTTCACGGCAAAATAAAGTGACACGTGACGGGTAACCATCGCGAAAATACGGTTTACAAAGGGTTAACACGCGATATCATGCTTGGGGTATTGCTGGAATGGAGTCTCCCGAGGGAGTACAGTCAGTCTATTCGGATCTCAAAATGGTCTTGCCCCGACAATAATAAATGGTATTCTATAGGGTGTGTATTCTATAACGTTGCATACAATTTGTAACATTACTTCTTTGATAATTGCAGAAAATATTTCCTTATTTGTGATTTCTTTTCATTTTCTCCAATATGAATAATTTAAGATTCCAGGATTTAAATGTTTTAAAAAAGGATTTAAAGATTCTAAGTTAAAGACATAAGAGAAGATTTTAGAAAATCTAAATGTAAGCGCAAGTCGATAACAGTAGATATTTCCGTTAAATATTGTTATTTACTGAAAATAAATTTTTATGGATTTTTATACCGTCGGGATGTGCTTTCTTTTTCTTATCGTTTCCATTATGATTGTCGGTGGATATCCCAGGAACGTGCAAATACCTTAAGTGAGGCACGTAAAAACGAATATTGATCAGTCCGAATGGCGGCGTGAGCTTTCAGGGACTCCATTTTTCCAGATCATGGAGCACCTCGAGTGTCATTTCCCTGTCGTGTGGAGTCCGCAGAAAGAAATCTTCACTTTCGCACTACTCACAGTTTGCGTCTCTCTGTAAAAATAAATTAAAATGCTTTTATGCATACTTTGAAATGGATAATTTTGACGTTATAGTCTTATCATATATTTTCTCAGACATTTTTTGAATGACGGGATTTATATTTAAAATTTTACAGTTTTTTTTTCATTGAAAATAAATTTAAATAAGATTTGTTACAATTCATATTTTTCTAATTGCATTCTTTGTAAAGATTAACTTGAATCTTTTTTGTATATATGTGTATATATTTTTTTCTTAAAGATAATTTCGATTTTCTGACTTCATGACTATTTGAACGAATATTTTGCATATTTCTTTCCAATCCATGTATGAATACAGCAATATTGAGAGATTTATTTTTGCTCGTTAACATTTATTTCTACTTATTAAGCGGAATATGCACATGCAGATTGTGCGTTAGAGATTATAATATGAGAGAGAGAGAGAGATTTTCCGAGGTTTACGAGGGCTATGAGTTTGAAGAGAGGGATTTGACATTCTGAGGTGTTCTATGCGTCTCTGCGACAGAGGGATTTCACGACATTATTGGGTTTATGCACAACGCAGCGCGCATACTCGCGAATATGCAAGCACTCTGCGGGCACCATACCGCGCTCGCAGAGTACTCCATTACGTTTCGGGTCTATCTCTTCTGTTTGAGATTTTGGTGCCAGGCACTCGTGCCTCGAGACAGACAGAACCATTTTGGTGTCCTTGAATAATACAACGACCTCGTTTCGCTCGTGCATTAGGATATGGAAGTATAATTGTTTCGGTCGTCGTGCGTATATGTATCATTTCATTAATTAATTAGGCCGACCGGCATATTGTCGGCTACGCGGTGCACCGCTTAATTTCTTGGGCCAAAATATCTCACAGAGATCATAACTTGTCTGAACGTATCTTGTTGGAGAAACGCCGCAGATAAACCGAAAGTTAATCTAGTAATAATGTAGGTCGGTGATGATCTTTTCATTTTTTTTTTGCTTGAAAAAATATATTTATAATGTAAAAATATAAGGTATACTATTTCCGAGGATGTTTATACTGTTAGTACGTATCAAAAAAAGTAATGGTAATCTCTTAAGTTGTGGATAACATTTTGTTATTTTTAACTTTTCCATGTGTGTCAAAATATAAATCAATTCATTTCTGTAATTTTAATTAAACAACGTTCATATTTATGTATTTTCTATAATTTTTAGAATAGATGTCACTCTAAACAGTGAAATGTTTTTCTTGAAAATTGAAGGTTAAGTCACTCTTTTTCAAAACTGGTTCAATGGTTCAGAATGAGATTCCATTCCAAAGAATGTAGAGAGTAGCACTTACAATTAGTAAATTAGTAAACTACATTTAAATCTAACTTAATGTATATCTTTTTGAGTTAAATTGTTCAATTTTATTATTTTAATTAAACTAACGACATATTCGGTGAGAGCAGTTTAAGTAGAAATAATTAAAAACGATTCAAATTGGATATAATTTGTTATGAAATATAAAATACAGTTAACCAACATATTGCTCTTTGATCAATCAAAAATTTGCCCTAAATTGTAAAAAGCAATATAACAGCTATGTAATAAAAGTAATATACATTACGTTAGAAGATGTTTTGATCATTTTCTGTGACCTCTGAGTTGCATCAGAAGAGTGCGGACATTAAATTTTTAAAAGTTTCTAACGAACCTAACTGCATTTTGTCACTCAAGAAATACCTAACTGTATCTTCTTCGAGTTCTTCTGAAGACCATTTAACAAGGAAGAAGTTTGTGACTTTTAACTAAAAGATTCAATTTGGTATTTAAAATATTGAAAACACAAACATATTTTCAAATAATTTTGTTATATTCCTCGCGCTAGTTTGAGGCAAAAATTTGATTGGTTGTTCTATTATCTGCCGCCATTATAATGTACCATAGTATACCTTATATTATTATATACATAGAAGTACCTATATCATGTGTTCGTAGCACGTTTATCAATATCAATCACTCGAGAGGGATTAACGCGATGTCGGAAGAAGGAGAAAAGCCTTTATGATCAGCTCGCTTTGGCTATACGCACAAAATTTGTACGCCCATTTTACGCTTTTTCTCTGATTAATCGCACTGGTTTGGAGTTTGATCGATGTTTAACGAGAACTTACGTGTCTGACGCTTTAATCGCACGTTCTCGTCGTATGCCTCGAATATCTCGTGTTTCGATCGCGTTAAGAGGCAAGTTGTTTGCGCTTCGAAGACGCGCGGTGTATATTTTCGACGCAGCTCGTTCGTTACTTGGTGCACATTCCTAAGAGGTACTTTGCACTTTCTTCGTATCGAATGACAATCGTATATCTGAAAATTACTTATGTTTCCATTAGTCAACGATTATATAATTGCTGCGTCAAATAATCTTCTGGGAATCAGAAGCAGCAGAGTAAAGAGCGAAAAAAAAATTGAGAAAAAAGAGAATAGACATAAAGAAAATCTACATCACACTTTTCAACTTTTGTGTCGCGATCTTCTCGGTTACATTTCAATGTTAATGATAAATTCGAAAATAAATTTAATTATTTTCTAGTATGACGTGTAAGTCATTTTTGTCATTTTACGAAGGTAGTGCAAAAATTTATGTTAAATACACGAGAGTGGCGGCGTTGCTCGTTTAGTTTACTAGCCCGAAGCGTCGCTTGATTTAATATTTATTCCCTCGTTATGGCCGCGTTTTTTTTTTTTATATCAGATATTCGCGAAAATGGCCTGTAAGAGCTCACAAAGCGAAATTCCATGTTTTTAAATACAGAATTATTAAGCGCGCCTTTTGCGCATAGAGAGAAAGAAAGAGAAAAAGAGAGAGACCGTCTCTCGAGCGACAAAGTTATTTGGTATATGAACTCGCGGCTCAATTTATTTAAATTTATTTAAACGATACAACGTCTTGCAATCCATACGCTCCAAAGAGCAGCGACGCCTCAAAGGGAACGCGGCAGTAACGAGTGATCGATTCTTAATCAAAGATTTCGTATTTTCTCGGTTTATCGTGAAATAGTAACGTCATTCCACGAGACATTTATTGCAAGAATAATATATAAACTGCTTTCTTAATAAGCTAATATACATAATGGCTCTTTTTCCATTACACGTCAATTTTCGCGAATCAGTTTATCCGATTACGAAAAGCGATATTTTAAAATTGCACCGGTATTTCTCGATAAACGTGATAAGAGAATGAAAGAACGAAATTTTCTATTTTTTCTATTATTTATCTATAAATTTGCTGAAATGTTTCCTTCGCGTTCTGTCTGTCTCTATAGCAATTCGATGCGCGTTTAACACGTGTACATAATATACACACACGGTATATTAGTTAGAGGAAAGGAAGAACTTTTTAAGAGATAAAAAGGAAAGAAACGTAGAGAGAGGTAGGGAAGCAAGCGACTTAAAAGAACTCGGGGACGACGAACGCGCGAAATTAACGAGAGTGAGATCAGGATCGGAGGATCCAAGGATACAGAGGGATCTTATTTGCATCTGCGAGGAGTTAAATTGTCCGACGAGCCCAGGGGACTCAAGACCTCGGGGGATCTTAGAATCCAAGGATTCGAGAAGCCGAGTATCTGTAGGTTCAAGATTCCGAAGATCGAATGTCTCAAGATCGTAGGACTCGATGATCTAGAGATCTCAGAATTTCCAAGAATTCGAGAATCCAAAGATTCAAAGACCCAAAACCGGGGGATTCGTCCACAGTTCTGGTCCGTCCGGATTCGAGGATTCGACTTGATCCTGGAATCCGAGAGACTTCCACGGAGTCGAATGCCCTACCCGAGTATCCAAGGATCCGACGACCTTCGAAAAAAAGACGCTGTAGAGCCAAACAAGAAAAAAAAAAGTACCCACGTAAAGTACCACAAAGCGAAAGCAGCACGGAAACGGCATAGAAGTAACAATAACGTAAAGTAACATGACGAAAAAAAAAAAAAATCAGATAAAATAAAAACGGAAAAAAAAAGAAAGAGAGAGAAACGAGTCGCCGGCGACCGGGCGGCTCGCCGCGTCGTGTCGGGAAGCCAACAGTTGAAAGTGACTTGTCTTGTGTTGATGTTGCAGGTTCAAAAGCCTGGCACATGCGGCTGACCTTTGACCGGGTGCCAGGCGGCTGCAACCTTCACAGGTGCAAGCTGTGCGGCAAGGTCGTGACGCACATCAGGAACCACTACCACGTCCACTTCCCCGGCAGGTTTGAGTGTCCTCTCTGTCGTGCCACGTACACACGTAGCGACAACCTGCGCACGCACTTTAAATTCAAACACCCCGAAGCGAGAAAGATCGATCTTAATGATTTTATGACGGGCTCGTTGGCACTCTCAACGAGCAACGATACTATGAACACGCTATCCTAAAGACGCCGGAAGAGACAAGATAAATGAGATACATATATATATATTTAATATATATTTAATATATATATATTAAATATATATTTAAATATCATATACATATATATTGAAACATAATATATATAACATACGCGCGCGCCCCAAAAATTATATATATATATATATATAAATATAAATAATGGAATATATACTGAGAGCGCGGGTGGCCGCAGCCACAGGGGGGTATTCCGCGTACGGCGAAAATGCGGTCCTGAAGTTACGGCCATTGGGGGGAAAAGGGCCGATCTCTCTCGGCTTTTCTTCTTTCTCGAACACCAAATCTTTTGTAGGTTCTACGCTTAAGGGATATCGAGAACTTCTCCTGTGTAGGGGTCTTTTTTAACAAACGAAAATCGCAAAAATGGCAAAAAAAAAAAAAATATGGAACAGGAAAGATTAATATACAGCGACGTGTACAGTTTAGTGTGCGGTGACTTTTTTTTGGGAGTGGGCTTGTTGTAGCTAACGTCAAAGCGCTGTGAGGGCTAAGTTCTTTCTTTCATTTTTTTTTCCCTTCCACGAGTCGCCGAGGAGCGGAGGTACGCGAGCGCGAAAACGTAGCCGCGATCTCGAGGCTGACGCTTCGCGTCGCGATGGACCGGGAGGTTTCACCGTGATCATGAAATGATCAACTCGATTTGTCTCACCGGACGAAGAAGGCTCGTTAACGCGCGACGATGAACAACAGCGATCGGACGACAACGCGTGTTGCTGTTCCTCCGACTTTTCAAGAGATCGAACTAGAGACCCCCTAACAAGAGTCTGGATAGCCAGTTTTGATTGGTCCACAATGTTTTGTCAGTTCTTGAGAGAGAGAAAGAGACAAGAATGTATGTATCTTTTCTATCGCATTATTTTAATATAAAATCATGTCCAGACTTTTATCGTCTATAGTGGGAATAACGTTATGTAATAAGTCCCAACTGTAAGAAATTGATCGATCATGTTCCAGTGATTATTTTCCTCATATTTGACTGTGATTGGTTGATTTACAACTTACTATACGTATTACTTCTTTTGTAAACAGCTCTTTAGAGATCCTATAATCGAATCAGGTCACGAGTAATTTTGCCAAAATGTATACTATTTCTCTTTATTTGTGCTATTTCATTTTAACTCTTATACTATCTTATTTATTCTCAATCCCTAGAAGGTAAAGTCCGGCCATTCAACATGATTGTTTTCATTGGTCAATTCTAAATCCCTTCAAAATGACAGTACCAATCAAAGTGCTGCGTACATTCAAAGAATATGTATTCCAAATTTACACTGTATACACATATTCACACCAGATTCACACATATCCAGTCATTTTGTGTTGCGTGGCTAGACTCTATATTATAAGGACTCTGATTCTTAACTTGTTGATGTCGACAAAAACAACCGGACAATCAGACGTTGTCATCTCGTGGGCAGATTCTGTTACGTGATCTCTAGAAAGAATTGTGCAAAATTGCCCCCTACTATTTCGCCTCGAATCGCTTAACATCTTGAATTCTGGGAGAGACCAGAATCTTTCCGAGTCTCGTATTCGCGAGCCGCGAAGTCTGGAGGTAGGGTAAGCCGAGTGTCGTTTTCGATCGCTGCACCGATCGATCGAACCGAGACGAGTCATTTGTTTAGCGCAGGTCGCTTTTTTGACATTTCAATAACTCGAGCGCGAAAAGAAGACACCTCTCTCTCTGCTTTTCGCGCGGAGCCGTCGTGCTTTACGCTCGCGTTTTGTTGTCGATCGATGATCTAATATATCGTATAGGCGCTCGCGTGCGTCAACCTCGTGCACGGCCGCGTCCGCGCTGCGACGATGTCCAAAGACCGGGCAGCTTTATCTTTTCTCTTATTTCCTTTTTCTCGTGGTGAGAAAAACGAGCGCTGCATCGATCGCCGATATAATTTTTAGCGAGTGTCCGCGAGAGAAGTCCGCGCGATTGAAAACGACGTGTATACCGTCGTTCGCGCGATTGGTGTGTGCGCGGATTTAATTACATAATATAAATACATATATAAATATATATTATATATAAAATGGGAGCAAACGTGGTGCCAATTTCCTCCCGTAGATGCTGCTGCCGACCGATCGGGACGGCGAGACGGCAGCCGGAAAGAATATTAATGAATCAATTAATTATAATGATATCTATTAATTATAAAGCTAAGTCGCTGGGAGTAATTCATTCGATACGCAGGGTGAATCGTATAGTTGTTGAAGAGTTTATAGTTGGACTTCATATTAGATTGTAATCGTAATGTATTACCAGTCTTCTCGGGAACCAGTAGCAATATATTAACACACGTGTGCGCACCTACGCACGCGAGTTACACGCATAGTAAACACACACATGCGCACAAGCACACACGGACTTTTTACACCCTGGCCTTTCACACCCGGCTACACGGGGCGCAGCTTTCACGAAGGGTCGGCACCGCGAAAGGGACACGCATTCGCGACACGCACGACACCCGTACCACCCCTCACGTGCAACGCGTGTATATACACGCGCAAGTACGACACACGCAACAGCAAATCGAGCGACAACGAAATCTCTGTCCTTTACGCATATATACGTTCGTAAAATTTTGATAATACGTTGTGTTAGCGCGCTTTGCAGTCCTAATATGAACTTTGACTATAAAACGCACGTTACTTGTTAATTAACACCTAAAGTTTATAATATTAACGGTTAAGCCGCACGCCGCGCTGTTATAATGCGCGATCGCGAGGTAAATAGTGGAAATCACGGAGACATTCCACGATTCGGGACTTAAGTGCGTATAGGCAACAAATAAGGTTTTACTTGTATTGGATGATTTATAGAGTACTATATTTTATACTTTATATAACCTACCACACACTAATAATCTTATACCATTAGTTGGAGATATAGTTACGTTAAAGATTAATTTTATTCAAGGGATGGTCACGCGATACTCGTATCGTCATTGCACATTGATATTTAATTGGTTAGGGTGCAATCTGTTTGTTCTTCTTTCTTCTTTGTTTGTTTGTTTTTATTTTCTTCGTACATCATGAAATTTACGTGTAACGTATATATATATATACATACATATTATAACCATGGTTTTACAAGGAACACGGATAAATGTACGTCGCTCGAAAGCAATTAGGAAACCATTTCTTCGAATGCTGTCATCTGATGACTATATCTATGATACTTTCAAGTGTTCAAGATTGATCTTCACGTTTGACCGCGTAAATGTATTTCAATCATTTTAACGGCACTTGGATTTAACGTTCTGCGGAATCGTTCAAAGAAATGGTCTAATTATTTGGAGAGCGATGTCTTTACATATTATTACACATGCACACGAGCGAAAAAAAAAAAAAGGAAAGGCGCCTCGCAAGGTAGGCGCGGGACGCAACAGGGACAGAAAGCTTTTCTTATGGACGCGAAAGCGTAGCGACCCCCATAGCGTCCAAGACAGTTCGCCGAATACTTTGAAGGTCGCCCCATCCGCTTCGCGGACAAGATCTAAATCGATTGCTAATCTGCGGAGCTGGCAAACCAAATCCGACGCCAAAGTCGTGGGTCAGATCGAAGACACTTTCTGCGTTCGAACGTTATAATCGTAAATGATAAAAGCGTAGCGGCCCCCCTTTGGCGACCTTAGACTTTTCGGCTAGCGCACTTTTTCAAAAATTACTTGTCGGCGCTGACTCGCGTCGTATAGACGCAGAAAACTAATCGCCTATTTTACGGGGGTTGCTAGAAAAACACACACGTACACATACACATGAAGAGGAACACATATATATGTACACGCGTACGCAGAAACCCATAGCTATTCAAAGAGCCAAACCGCAATATTGTGATGAAATGATATTACCGTCGATCTTCTCTCTTTTTGCAAAAAAGGGGCACTTTGCATAGTTAAGGCATACCGAACACGCATATATACCTATAATTTAATAATATATAATCAGAATATTAATATATTATTGCAGATTATTAAGTATATATATTAATATATTGGATAATTTATTTTATTTTGTTTTATCGTTTTATGATTTTATATATATGTTATTCACTGTTTATATATACACAGCGCAACATTATATTGCAATACGCGACACACGCAAGGTTTATTTATTGACAGGGGCGGGTTGAATCGTGTTAAGGTGCACCTGCAGGCCTACCTCCTTGGCTGAGAAATCACACGCCGATCAACTTCTCTTCTTTCTCTCTTTGCCTTGCTTTTTTTTCGAATTCTTTGTTCCCTTCGCTATCTCCACGCAACGCGTTGGTTTAGAACGTCTATCAATTACGTCGCCTAACGTTTCGTCGCGCTTATTGCCGCAAAAGTTTTATCCTCCAGCTCCGACGAATGTATGAATATTGGACAATTATCAAGCATTTTTTATATCAATATTTGTGTTTTTAGATATCTTTTAAAATCTACGCGAAATATTGAGATATATACATATTATTTAATAAATTAAAATTTTATATATATAACATGAATTTATTCTGTGATTAAAAAATCAGCACGATGTTCTTGTCGCATGATAATTTAGCAGTTGATTGCAATTTCTGCGTCACGACTCCAGAAGAGTTAATAATCACGAGATGAGTTGTCTCTGCTGCACAGAGAGCGAGAGGGAAAACGAGGGAGCGTCAGAGAAAATCGAAACGCGAAAGAAGCGGAGTCTGGAGGAGAATAAGAGAACAACTTTTACGAGCAATACGAGCGATTTTCGCAACAATTCCGTCCTCCGTGTGAAAACAGGGGTACTCAATCAAATTTGACGCCATATAACGCAAGTTTATTAAAATAAATTTATACCATTAAAATTATAATCGTTGAAATTAAAGGCTAATTATGTTTTAAATATTAAGCGTTTTTCTTTTTTAATAAAAACGTCGGGGAATTTTTACTCATAAGGACGTTAACTTCTGTGGAGTTTCACTCAGGGACTAAGAACATCAAAATTGATTCGCTAACGATCCGCTGTTCAACGATAACGTTCTTAAAGCCGTAAACACAATGGATGCATTCAGCAGAACCCAACAGTTTTGTAACCGTTTTACGATTGTCTACTGAACGGTCCTAAACGCACTTATCGTCTCAACATGTTTATTCAGCGATCGCCATAATTTTCAGCAGACCAGAAGTACGCTGAATCTCAAGCAACATGCTGGTCAAAATGGCTGCTTCCAATGTATTCTTCTGTGAAGCACGATGTACATATGAAAATATAATTTACAACGTACTAGACATTTTTGAAAGACATACGAAAAGTTCACGCATGCGTTAACATCTATCTATGTAAGAGCGTTCAACAGAACACTCAACATGTTACAATTCATCAGCAAATGGTTGCGCAATAGTTGCGTTCTGCTGAACGCATTCTATGAAAAGCACAGGCAAATAGGAAATAGGGGAGAAAAAGAAAGAGAAAACGGGAAATAAGAGATTCCAATCTAGAGCAGTAACTGTGTATATACGAATGCACAATTTCTGATAGGTTGAAATCTTATTTCCTACTTCTAGATTACCTGTGCTTTTTATTGTGTTTGAGGTTTCAAGTTCGAAGGTGCCCCAAAGGAACCACTCGAACGTCTGCGGAACAGTGCGTTGCAAGGCACTGCTTGAGAACCTCTGCGTCAAAACGTATCAACGTGATATTTTTCCATATGTTTCCACGATGCTCTCGATATGTCGAACTCGGATAAACGATGGTTACGGACGGCGCAGCGTGGCGCAGATTTCTGCTCGCGCACGTGACTCGCTCGTGCTCTCCTCGCGATGTATCCGCCCTGCACGGTGCATTGCGGGTGTTCCCCCCGAAGAGATGAAACGGAAGGGCGAGAGTGTGAGAGGGTGAGCGAGATGCGGCGCGCTGGGATCGATGTTCTATCGTGCGCGCGAAATTATAGCCCGGCCTGCAGTCGGGACGCGGTTGTACTTAATTGGTTGACCGCGACAAAGTTTGACGGTAGAGTTTGCTTTTCATCTTTCATCCTAATATTGCGAGAGTCAACTTCGCCGCCGTCGCCGTCGCCGTCGCTCCGCCGCCATTAGAATGCATTCGTCGTTTAGCCAGCCGGCGTTCGAGAGGAGAGAGCTCCTCCAAGAAACTTCTGTTTTTGTCACCTGTCCGCGAGCGTAGTAGACGTCGCCGAGCGAGAATTACTCTGAAGCGTCGGTATTTCTTGGGTATTTCATATTTTTTACTTTTCTTTTTTTTTTAGAGACGGAACACGAGAGCTTGCGCGCATAACGTAATTACACACGGATCGATGAAGAAATCACGCAACACGGTGATATTATATTAACCGACAAAATTACTACGTAATTGTTCTCTTTTTGTAATTGTACATTTTTGTTCTCTTAACGTATACAGTTACGCGTTTAATTGCGAGTCTATTTCGATGTCTCTTTAAATTGCGCCGCGTCGCGATTGTCCGCAGAGATAATTTTTTTAATAATAAATCTGACCTTTCATTACGGATAAAATAATTACGCGTAACGAATCACATTCTACTCTGTCATTTTGTCGCGAGATCAGTCGCTATTCTGCGAGCATGTATCTGTAAAGCGCGCGTTAATTAATTCAATAATGTCAGAAATCAACACTCGATTTTCCATCGCGCAATATTTACATAAACAGTACCGTTTTATTTATACAGTTGTACGATTATTATTCAACAGCGTTTGTAGACGCGTGACTTTCCGCTCGTGTTGTATTTATACCCGTATCACCCTAGCGATTGAAGATTCATTTGCGTCTCTTGACCAATCAAAAAGAAGCTGCTAGCCAGCAGTTTCTTTCCAATTAATTAAAGCCCGTTTCTGCCAACACGTATTGAATTTAAACTCGGTTGCTTCTTTTAATTCTTAGAAAAAACTGAATAGTCAGCGAACTATTTGTAAGCCTGCTGCACGTTTTTCCGCTTGATTGTTTGCATTTTGGTAAATTACTAGAATTCTACGTTCTCTGTGCAGTTCTAATAATTTACTGAAATGCAAGCAATCGATCGAAAACAAGCATCGCGTGTCGCAGGCTTAAGGGACGCAAACGCGAACGAAGACCAATTGTTAGTGTGGTACAGACATTACATTCGTCGGCGCTTTACGCCGGTCAGTTTCCGGAATTGTCCATATATATAAACTGTCAAATGACCACGACCGTACAAAGCATCCGACAGCCGTCGCGCATGTGGGCGATTTACACGTGGCACACGTATAGGTATCGCACGTACAATAAGGTCGTTGTAACGTTGCACGACGTCGACGAACGGGAAGCGATATTTTCTGCGACGTGAAAAATGATTCTCTGATAGAGAATCATTTTTCCTGACGCAGTCATTCCCGCGGAAGTTAATTAAAATCCGGAAGGATCACAAATCTTCGAACTTTGGAAGGTTACTCCCATTCTTTCTCGATAATTCTTTAAACTCTCGGACTTCCGAGACGGAGGAAAGCTCAGCGTTTCAGGTTTTTCACGATCCTTTTTAATCTTTAGGGTCTAAAAATTTCCCTCCGATACCAAAGTTTTTGAATTTCATATTAATCCTAATCGGTCTTTGTTCCGAAATTTCCTTGACTGTAGGTATTTGTGAGTCCAATGTACTTCAAATTCTTTAACTTAATGTATCTTTAAAGTTAATGTAATTAAGCAATAGAGGTTAAAATCCAAGGAATAAAATTATATAACTTAAAATTATGTAAGGCTGTGGGAAAAATAGTTGTTACTAAAACAATTTTTCATAATGTAATTGGGAAACACGTCCATTGGAGTCGTGCCGATTAGGGTTAAATTTGTAAACACTGAATTCCAAGAATTCGCTGTGGACCTTTCGGATTTTGATTGATCTTCGAGTCCTGGCTACCGCAATATCACAATTTCCATAGTCGGAAATCTGACGCCCTTTCGCGTCTGTATCGATCGTCCGGCACTCACAACGATCAGAAGTGCTCACCGATTGTGTGCATACATGCGGAGCACAATGTTTGGCATGCCACGTATTTCGAACATTCGTGGATAAATAGCTGACTAGATACGATGGCCGAGCCAAGTGGGCGGTGGAACGCGGTTCTATCGGAGAGCATCGTGAAACTATGTGGACCAGTGTCTTTCGAAATTTTTCAAATCGGACTTTTCCGGAATTTTAGACATTCGTACTGTGTGTGTGTTTTGTTATGGTAATAATAATTTTTATTACTCCTATCAGGATCTCTCTTTTTAAAATTTTAACTGGCAGTCATCTCCTTCCTGGAAAAATCTTGCGGAAATTATATTGCAAAGTAAACGTGTGGGAAGAAAAGGATGGTAATCCTTAAGATACTCGCGTATGAGTGCAATACGATGACAACGTTACAATCATCACAATGAGAAAAAATACCTGGCTGGATTAATTGAAATTCTAATTAAAAATGGACGAATCAGAATTTTCTGGTTATAAATCTAGGATTCTAATTAAACTAACCAGAATTCTGATGTAGTCAGAATTTTTTTGGTTTGTTTATTTCCAATTATTTTTCTCAGATATAAACTATCGATTATTAGAAGAAAAATTATAAGTATTAACAAATACAAGTACATATGGTACATTAATTTTTTAGTTTAAACAAATTATATTTGTTTTATCGGACTGGAATATATATATTTTGAATATGTTTTTCTGTACGTTTCTTCAAGCTGATTGTATTGATGATCATTGCGACTTGTTCATATCTTTCAAATCTGTTATAATATACCGCGAATTACGCGAGAGAGCGGGAGGAAAATCCGATTCGGAAAACACTGGTCGCAAGAACGTCGATTCGCCGTGGACGCGAATCGGGGAAACGAGCGCGAATGGAGTTAACATTGACGTTGGAGACGTAATCGACGCGAATTGTTCCATCCGCACGAAAACCAGACGAATGAACTTTCCGCCATTCGCGTCGTCCATGTGCGTACGAAAAGAGGGAGATTTTTACGTCGCCGTTTTTCCTTACCACCGTCGCGGTTTCCCCTTCCCCACCCCGGATGTTGCATTATCGCGCGCGGCTGTTCTCAGCGCGAACTAATTTATTCACGGCGTTTTATATTCGGCGTCCATCATGCAGACGCGCGATTTGCTTTATGATTCAACTCTCCCCCTCGTCCGCTTTTCCATCCGCGTTGCGCGGATCCTCTTTCGCGACTTTGCATTTTGTCACGTGAAATTTGAATATGTGACGGAAACTCGCGGGCGGGCTCGGAACAAATTTTTAAAAACCAACCGGAGAAATTTAGATGTGAGGGCGATTCGAGGGGATCGCCGTGTAGGAGCTTTTCGCGTCGAACACTAACTCAGCCGCATTGCGACCCGCAAGAGAAAAATGTAAAGTAATGCGCGCTGGAATTCTAGTGAATTTTATGGAATTGGCAGGTCCATGTAGGGACAGGCGACCACTTAACTAAAATTTATTTCACTTTTCTAATAGATAAATGAGCGATCATCGTGTGATGTAAGGTACTTTTCATATTTCCGAAAGTAGGTTTATAAATTACCATACATCTTGTCATAATAAAATTTACTTTATTACGCGGTAAAAAATACGAATGTATATAAAGTCTTGAGAGTAGCATGACACAGGGCCTCTTTTGGAGGTTTAACGCTATCGATGGTTAATTCAATCATCGCCAATGTAAGAACTAAACATAGTTTATCCCAAAAGAAAAAAAAAAGGAGGCCTTTTGATTAAACTGCTGTTGACACTTCTGTGAATTAATCATCGATTAATTTAATCAGAAATTGGTGAAAGAGGCTCTTACTGTAATAACCATTTGAATGGATTCACTATAATTATAATGTACTTTGTACCTTACATCTCCGGTATTTTTACTTTCAGGCAAGTAAAGTTTGTCATCATTCGGCAAAAAATAGCCAGAATATTTTTACTAGTCTTGTAAGATAAAAATCACTAAACTATTTTTCTCCGCGTGCGGATCGTTCGGAGCGTGAAGAGTCAACGAAAAAAAATTTCCTTCAAATTAGATTTAGTCTTTGACGAACGCAAAATGTCGAGTGAAACTTTCAAAGAGAAGAAGCGAAGCTTTCAAAACGCGAAGGGAAAATGTTTCAAATTTTCGGCGCGTCAACTCTTCGCGCGATTCTTCTCGGTTTTTCGTCGGAATTAGCAAACGCGACGGTATCATTGCGAGAGGCCATTAGAAAATTAAAACGTGACGTGACAAAAAGTGTGATCCGCCGCCAAATATAGCGATACGTGGGAAAATCAACGGGAAACTACGCGGCGCGTCGCTACAGCCGCGAGCGTGGCAACAATAGAAACTGCAGAAGTGCTGTCAGAGCATCGACGTTCCAAACGAAATAAAACGAATCTCCCGATAAAAAGCTAACTTCGAAGCAATCCAATATAAACGGCCCGTCAAATCTTTCGTCCAAGTGTTACGAGCCAAATAAATCACGAGTCGTAACCTCGCCTCGTCGCGACGAAAAAAATCCAGAATTTGTTACGACCGTGGAATAGCGTAAACGAAGAGAAAATTCTCGACATCTCGAGATAAATTGTAATTCCGTGCGGTCACGTTAAGCTAAAGTGTATTCCAATTTTTTATTTTCATCATTTTATTCCAAAAGTATAAGATAACTTGTACGATCGTCGCGCTCTGAATTATTCAAAGCATAGAGCGTGGACCGCTCCATCCTTATCTAAACAGTGTATCTACTCTCTAAAATCCTCAGAATGGAATCTCACTCTAAGGAGTGAAAATCAAGCCAGTTGTAAAAAAAAAGAACGGCTCTATATTCAATCTTTAGGACATTTCACTTTTCAGAGCGAGCTCTTACTCTCAAAGTTTTAGAGAATAATGTGATCAACACAAAAATGAGAGAGAGAATACATGAAGATCTCCCTGTTTTTCCTGATTTTTTTATCGACCAATTGAACACACGGATTGCGCAGTCTTCGCTCTTTGTCTTTGGAATTATTTAGTTTTGTGTTATATGCCGTTGCATATGAAGAGCGGAGCGTATCGTAAAATTCAAGAGAGCTCTCGGGAAGATCCTGATATAATCTCCGTTAATAAATAACTGTCTGCCGGAATACGTGTCGCCGCTATTCGACGCGACGCGACGAGACGTCGTATTTCGTTTCGTATACCGTCGTCGGAAACCTCGTAGCTTCCCGCTTCGCCGCAGTGCAGTATCGACATGTGATTCTCGAAAAGAGGGTTCCCGGGGAAAAGTCCTCCGCGACGATAACGGCGTTATGGAAGCGCGAGGCAATAACCTTTGGCGGAAAGTTTATTTTTCTGGGAGTGGCATGACGCGCGAGAAAACGAACAAGACGGATTTTCTATAAAGGTCTACTTTTTCTAAATCCCGTGACTTTTGTACGCCCGCTCGCAGAATTCCTTTTTATCTGTGAACTATACGCGCCGAAACTTCTCGCTTTTCGTTTTTCTACGAGGCGGAACATCGGAACGAACGAAATCATGAAAGTGGAGCTTGTATACAGGGTGCCCTCGAAGTGACGTATATATATATCACTGGCACTGAGAGTGTTTTCTTGGCAATATTTCTTGTCTATCTGAAAAACGTAATATTAAGGATTTAAGAATCTAACGCAGATTAAAATTATTAGATGGTAATACTTAACGTTCAGCCATCCAAGTGTCAAGTTCTCTGTATGTACGTGTTTCGTAAATGCGATGTGTAAAGAATTCGAAGTTTTTCAATCTCTAGATGTGCGAAACTCGTTGCAATTAATCTGTAGAATAAATCGTATAGCTTAAGGAACACACACGATCGATTGTAAGTGGGAAGGAAAAATCTCCCGTGTTAAGCCGCGTCTATATACACAATGAGAGTTTAAAGCGTAAAACTTAAGCTTTTAAGCCGTAAAAAATTGACCGATCATGGTCGGTTATTCTCCTCGTATTAAACTATGGTTGTCAATTTCTTACAGTTTAAAAATGCTTGAAGCTTGAGTTTTGCGTCTTGAAATCTTTATAGACGCCGCTTTAGTGATTTATATAACTCTTAGGGCGCCCAACGCGCTTGTAAACACTCGCGTCAACGTACTACATACGTCCTATTACGTATGCATCTGCGGGGACAGATAAAATACACCGACACACGGAAGAGGTAGAAGCACACGCAAGGTAGAAAGAGAGAGAGAGAGAGAGAGAGAGGAGGGGATCCGGGTGAAAAAGAGAGAAATACTCGGCACACAATTTCACAAAACATTGAATCGGCCTGCGCGCCGTGAGTTTTAACTCGGCCGTGGGTCGCCTGGCTGTTATATCGAAAACTTTTATTAATTATAAATGGAAATTACTACGATGTACTACTATTACTACCGCTATTGCTACTATTACTATTATTACTATGACTACTGCTACTACCACTACTATTACTATTACTACTGCTACCACTACTATTACTACTATTATAACTATATATAGGTATTTATATATTTACAACTGCGTGGTGTGGAGTGGAACATTGTGATATAATAGATTGGTGCTAACACCTTATTGAAATTGAGATGAATTTAATGAAAAAGAAAAAAAATCGTGCAATATTGCGATAGTAAAAGATTGCGGGGGCACGAGGCGCTGTCGCGCGACGGACCAGTTGCGTTCTCTCCAGATACTTTCGGTACGGGCGGGAACGAGCGGGTAAAGGCGAACGAACGAGTGGAATACTAACGTTTCTCCTGAATTTTTTTCTGATCCTCGTTACGCCCGGCCAGTTTATCCGATTCTGGGGGCGTCGAGTGACGATCGAATTTCGCGCCGCACGATCCGCGGAATGCGATGACTCGACGACGTCGATTATGCGGACGCGGTAACCATTTGCATACACATTTCGAGTGGGTTAACCGAAGGAGGAGGGAGGGATCAGGTTGTACAGCATATATAGACATTGAGTACTTAAAGAAATTTAACTTGTTCTCAAATTGGTCTTCTTTTATAGACAGAGAGATCCTCGGAGTCGGGCGGATTTTCTTAAAGCGTTTTTTTTTTTTTTCCATTCTTTTGCGATCATCGCGCGGATCTTTCTTTCCAACGCACTTGCACCTCACGATCTTTCGGTTCAAAATTCTGTTCTTGATTGAATGCGAGTTGTCTAGCAGCCACGTTCATTCGGTTGGCTGTCTCGGCCGGCAGCAAAGCGGCTGAGACGCGGACCCCGGAATCGCATGGAACCGCGGGCGATCGAGGAGACGTTCTAAACGATTGAGGATTGAGTGAGCGATGAAAGAAACTATGGCTGTGCAAGTGAAAATTATGAGTGTAGTTAAATAGGCGTTACCTAGGGATTAGGCTTAGCTGATAAGGGGCGCGTTTAGGCGTTTTGTTGTTTTTTTCACCATCGCGCGACAGCCCCCTGTGTGCCCCCTTTGTACATTATTAAACTAAATAAAAAAAAAAGTACTATTATTAATATCTCTTTATATAATAATATATACAAATTACGGATTAACTATGGATATATATGTATATACACACACACGATATATGTATATATATCTATCTTCATATATATAAATATATATATACATTTTGTTATTTTTCTCGGGGGATGAATAAAATATAATAATTGTAAATCGTAACAATATAGGGGATCAGTGTTCCCCGCGAGAATACTGAGCGTGTTCTACTCATCATTTGAAAAGGCAAAAAATTTAAAATAAAATAAAATGTGAATCGGCGCGACTGTCAGACTGAAAGTTGTGATTTTACACGGCGCGTGTAAATATAGAAAACGAGCCTCTAAAATTAGATTCGACATTTATGAACGAACGGCGAGAGGAAGAAAATCGTTATCTCCGTTACATTTTCCGTGTTGTATGGTAACGTGCGAGCGCGTACGAGAGAGAAAGAGAGCGAGAGAAAGTGTAAGAGAGGAAGCGAAAGAGGGATAGACAGATCAGAGGAGAGAGAAAGAATGCGTGCGTGCATGCGTGCGAGAAAAGGACGAATTAAATCGCGATCAATGTCCTTCCTTCCCCCCCCCCCC